>NW_016813906.1:1669698-1697874 GCF_001698545.2 Rhinopithecus bieti | reverse complement strand
AGCTTTTTTAAATTTTTATTTATTTATTTATTTATTTATTTATTTATTTATTTATTGAGGTGGGGGTCTCACTCTGTCACCCAGGCTGGAGTGCAGTGGCACAATCTCAGCTCACTGCAGCCTCTGCCTCCCCGGCTCAAACCACTCTCCCGCCTTAGTCTATAGAATGTGAAAGTTCTGTGTAAATAACTAGTAGAAAAGTAAGTTGAAAAGAGTATCCTCTTTCAATCATTTATTAAACAATTATCCACAAACAGACCTCTTTATGCCCAGTTCAATGCTGAGCCTGTAGTCACAGTGGTGAGCAAAACACAGACCTTGCCTTTATAGAGCTTACAATGTAGCCAGGAAAAGAGGCAACTAGGAACAAATCATTAAAATAATGTGTGAAATTTTCCATATCGAGGGAATGCAGTATACATTTGAATCTTATATCAAGGGCAACTAACCTATTTGAAGAGGTCAAGGAAGGTACCCTGGAGAAAAGAAATTTTGAAGCTAAGAGATTGCTGAGATGGCCAGAGGTCAAAACAGACAAAGAGTTGCCTTTCTTTTTTAGTCAGCAAATTTGTAGTAAATGAGTTTGGCATTGAAAAGTTCAGAACTGCCATACCAACTTCCATTCATTCTTTCAGCCAAAATTTATTGAGAGCTTACTATGTGCCAGAAACTGTTGTAGTCTCTGGAGAGTCATTAGTGAACAAGGTAGACTAAAATTCCTGCCCTCATCATTGGTGTTGAAGAAAGTAAGAAACTATCCTTAGAGAGGCAGTTGAGTAATAATAATTAGGAATATAGGCTGAGCACAGTGGCTCATGCCTGTAATCCGAGCACTTTGGGAGGCCGAGGCGGGAGGATCACAAGTTCAGGAGATGGAGACCATCCTGGCTAACACGGTGAAACCCTGCATCTACTAAAAATACAAAACATTAGCCAGGCGTGGTGGCGGGCGCCTGTAGTCCCAGTTACTTGGGAGGCTGAGGCAGAAGAATGGTATGAACCCGGGAGGCGGAGCTTGCAGTGAGCCAAGACTGCGCCACTGCACTCTAGCCTGGTGACAGAGTGAGACTACATCTCAAATAATAATAATAATAATAATAATAATAATAACAATAATAATGAATATAAGTTTTGCACTCAGACCACCAGTTCAACTACACACTCTACATCTGACTGGCTTTGAGACCTTGGACAACATTTTTCACTGCTCTGTGCCTCGGTTTCCTTACACTCAATAGGTGTAATAATAGCACCTACCTCCTGGGTTGATGCAAGAAACTAAATAAGTTAATGCACATGGAGCCCTTGAACAATGTACAGCACATAGTAGGAGCTCAATAGACTTTAGCTCCTTTTGACTTCCTTGTGATCATGCTTATGAAACTCAGGGCTTCACCATCTTAACTTACTTTCTCCTGTTCCCAGTTGAAGAAAAGGCACAAGGTTAAATTTAAAATACACAAGATCCTCACAAAGTAGGTCATTTCTGTTTCAGCATAAGGTTGACATCCTGAGTAATTTATTGCCTGAATAATTCTGAAACACAGAAATGCAAATGTACAAGAGTTCTAACCATGTTGCAGATGGAACAATGCTTCTTATCCAAGAACTCATTTCATCTGTTAAACAACCTCTAAAACAGGCTCTTTCTATACAATACTGAAACAACCTGTTGAGAAATAAGAAATTTAGTACCGTGCAGTCCCAAAGAAACTGCCTTTATATTTAAACACAACCTTTAAGAATAGTTTTGCAAGGCCAGGCACAGTGGCTCACTCCTGTAATCCCAGCACTTTGGGAGGCCGAGGCAGGTGGATCACCTGAGGTCAGGAGTTCAAGACCAGCCTAATCAATATGGTGAAACCCCCATCTGTACTGAAAAATACAAAAATTAGCCAGGCATGGTGGCATGTACCTGTAGTCCCAGTGACTCAGGAGGCAGAGACAGGAGAATTACTTGAATCTGAAATATATATATATATAATATATATATATATATATATATAGTTTTGCATTTGATCAAATATTTTAAATGAATAAATAGAGACAAAATAATAAAGTTGACTTTGAGAACAATAAACTCCAATTTCTTTCTTGTTTTTTTTTATCACATTTGTTTCTCTCCGGCCAGTTTTGAATGGGAAAAGAAGGCCAGGAATGGAGGGTTCCTCAAAAATGTTTCATCGCCGTGTATTTTACTAACAAAGATTTCATGTGTCTCAGGCCCCAGAGAGTAGCCATAGCTATAGCGCTTCAGTAAAAAGCAGACAATCCTGAAATCGTAGACACTACAGATGGAAAAGACCTTCGAGGTTATCCTGTCCACTCTCTTGTCAGCTCAGTCCTGTTCCCCACGGCATATTCTCAGGGGCTTTTTAGCAGCCAACTTGTAAATGATTCCAGCACCACTGGCCCTGCCACTGTCCCCCTGGAGAGACTACTCCGCTATCTAATAGACCTTTCTGTTAGGTAATTTTTTTTCCTTGATATTCAGACCAATTTTACCTTCTCTTAGTTTCATCCCATTATTCATTGACGTACCCCATTGGACCAAGCTAAGCATCCCTTCTCCTCTTTTAGTAAAGATACCTTGTCAGATTAATTATGGCATCAGCAGCTTCAGGGAGCCACGTTCACAAGGTCCAGTACTATAGCATTTAGGGAGACAGATCCTGGCATGAATGCCTCATCTAGAAATTTACAGAAACAATGCCACTGACTGCAAGATCTTTTCTTCTTTGTCCCTCATTATCTATTTCCACAGCTTGCTCAGGGTTCATGTGGTAAGGGCAGCGGTGTTTGATACTTTCACTTTTCCCTAAAATCCTTTCCTTTCTCTGGCTTCCTTTTTCTGGCTCCAGGATGATGAGAAGGGGGCTCAAGAATGCCCCCCACCTTTAGATAGCAGTTTACCAGGCCACAGTCTTTTCCATCCCAATAATGGATTCCAATATTCACTTTAGCCTTTAGCCCTGGGACATAACAGTCCTATTCTAACTCTCTAATTGTCTTGGATTTATAAAACTGAAGAGGACTTAGTTTCAACTTGGCTTTATTCATATTTGCAACTTAAGATGCCTGGTTTGTGTGCTGCTTTGTGGGAAGGCAGTTAACCCTAAGTGTGTGCATACGTGTGCATGTGTGTGTCTTTGTAAAATCACTTTGTGGTATACAAATTTTGTCATTGTTCCTTAGGTGTAAAAAGTAGTGACTATCAAACATATTTTTGCCATAGGCTAAAAAAATAGATTTTACATCACAATTCAATACATTATATTTGTGTGTATATACATATGGATATATAAAATGTATACATATATAGAGAACTAAAATAAAATTTCAAGAAACAATATTTATCCTCACCATGTGTGATGCACTCTATTTCCTATTCTCATCCTTTTCAGTTATTTTTAAATCCTGGCTCAACCCATTAAGGTGATTTTACAACGCAGACCAGCAGTTTGGAAAGCCTGCGGAGAGGTCCCACCTCCACCTCTGATCCTAGAAGCAGCTGGTGTTCAGTGCAGCCTCTGCCTTTCCTCCCATCCTCACTGCGACCGGTGGCCAGACTCCCAGGAAGCCTCATTCCACTTGGAAATAGGCAGGCTTAGCCCCCCTGCCACAGGCAGTTTCTGGTTCCCTGACCTCAGGTCCCAGAGCAGAGGAGGACAGAGGTTGAGATCATGCAGAAGCATGCCCAGCCAAGTCGCCAAGCCAACTTTCTCCCAAGAGGCTCCATGCCCACCAAATACCCTGTGGATCAGGAGTGGCACCAGCAAATATGGGGGCAGAGACCAAAAGTCTTTCTGATATTGTTTTTATAATCAAGCTCTGAGGTGTAAGCCTCATGATGTGGCCAGATTTGCCCATTTTGTCAAACCTATCAATAGCAATATCAAGGGACACGAAAAGACACATCTCGAAAAGGGTTTTCAATGACATAATATTGTTGGTATAATTACTGCGGTTCTTGGTCCCTTTTAAAATATTTTCTTTATCTTCAGGAATTTCCTGTTCCCTTGGTGTTTATTTATATTAACTACGTTATATGTGAGACTCAGGGAGGTTATTTGAAAGTTTTAAATATAATACATTTCTCTTAAGCTTTTTCTTTTTTTTTTGCTTTTATAGTTAGTTTCATATTCAGGCTCCTCTTAAGTTAATTAATAAGTCCTCTCTAAAATGACGGTTCCCCTTTCTAAAAAAAAAAAAAAGATATCCCATGCCACTCATAGCTGCATGGAGTGGAAGATGCCTATTCCTGTCTTGGACCATCTATCCAAGGATAACCCTGAGTGAAGAAGCTAGAGCTCCCGCAACAGTAGTATGTCTGCTTTACAGAGGCCTGTGTTACATGGCAGCTTCAACCAAGTCACAGGGATCTGATTAGTGCCATTTTGCAACTGAAGCATCCAAGGCTCAGGGAGATAGAGCAATTGACCCAGGACCATAGAACATAAGTGCTTCTGAATCCAATGCCTATTCTCCTTTGTCTTCAAAAAGAGTGCCTCCTGTGAATGCACATGGGTTTGTGTGTTAAAAAAAAAATAGCAATTTTTATACCTAATAAGAAATCCATTACTTAAACATTTTTTTTTGTGCAGACATACTTGAAAAACAAAAATTGAGGCCAGGCGCGGTGGCTCACGCCTGTAATCCCAGCACTTTGGGAGGCCGAGGCAGGCGGATCATGAGGTCAGGAGATTGAGACCATCCTAGCTGACATGGTGAAATCCCGTCTCTACTAAAAAATACAAAAAAAAAAAAAAATTAACCGGGCATGGTGGTGGGAGCCTGTAATCCCAGATACTCAGGAGGGTGAGGCAGGAGAATGGTGTGAACCCGGGAGGCAGAGCTTGCAGTGAGCCGAGATCGCACCACTGCACTCCAGCATGGGCGACAGAGCAAGACTCTGTCTCAAAAAAATTAAAAAAATTATACAAATAAATAAAAATTGAAGTCAAGGTTAAAATATGATTTGGGGCCAGGTATGGTGGTTCACGCCTATAATTCCGGCACTTTGGGGCCAAGACAGGTGGATCACGAGAGGTCAGGAGTTTGAGATCAGCCTGGCCAATATGGTGAAACCCCATCTCTGCTAAAAATACAAAAATTAGCCGGGCATGGTGGTGGGCTCCTGTAATCCCAGATACTCAGGAGGGTGAGGGATGAGAATCACTTGAACCAGGGAGGTGGAGGTTGCAGTGAGCCGAGATCATGCAACTACACTCCAGCCTGGGGGATGGAGTGAGACTCTGTCTTCAAATATATATATATATACAAAATATGTATATATAATATGTATAATAAATCATATATCTATATAATAAATCATATGTATTATATAGATATAATAAATCATATATATTATAGAGATACGATTTGATGAACACAGTTTCATTTTAACCCCCAAATATATGTAGTAATATACATACACATATATAGAAAGACTATCATACATTTTGTGAAGGCAAAATAGAATACTAGGGAGGAGGCATGACTCACCCTTTTAAAATAGAAATAAAAGATTGTTTTCAAAAAATAAATAAGGAAATGGCTATATTTTTTAAATGGACTCTGAAAAGTAAGCTTACTGTACATTCAAAATGTATTTGATTTTATCTTTAAAGACTTGCTATACCATTTAAGGAACATGTATTAGATTAAATGTGGTTATCCAGTATCTTAGCTCTACCAAACTACACAAGAAAGCAACCAGAAGTTTCATCCATATTTAAAACTGGCCTATCTGAACTGGCCTCAGCACTGGTAATAATGATTAGGATGAACACATTTCTGTGACCCTCTAAGTTTATGATTAAAGCCAGAGCCCGTGTATCGACTCTGGGAGGCTCCCCGTCTTGGCACGTAGTAAGCAGCACTCCCTCTGGACATAAGATGGTACTCACTGGCTCCCTTTCTTTCCAAAGCTTTTTTTTTTTTCTTTGATACGGTCTCGCTCTGTAGTCCAAGCTGTAGCGCAGTGACACGATCATGACTAACTGAAGCCTCCACCTCCCAGGTTCAATTGGTCCTCGCACTTCAGCCTCATGACTATAGGCGCACACCACCACACCCAGCTTCTATTTGTATTTTTTTGTAGAGATGGAGTTTTGCCATGTTTTCCAGACAGGTCTCAAACTCCTGAGCTCAAGTGATCCACCCACTTCAGCCTCCCAAAGTGCTGGTACTACAAGCGTGAGCCACCAAGAGCAGTCCTCAACCTTGTTTTGGTTTCACATTTGTGAGAGCCACATAGAAGAAACCTCTGTCCAACTTTCACCTTTCTGCTATAGCCAACGTGCACATGTGTTTATACATCAGTAATTTCTGCTTCCATGGAAACCCAGATGAGGAGACAAACTAGGGCTGGAGAATGAAGAGGAAAACGAGCGGCCAGGGAAACATTCAATGTAATGTGTCTTTCAGACATTTCACATACGTTCAGAAGGAGCCACACTCCAGCACAGTCCAGGCATTCTCCAGCCAAAGATATTGACTTGAGATTTTTATGATATGGTGCCTCCGATCATTTAAAACTCATGCTGACCTCCCTCCCTGAATCTTTTAAGCCTTAAGATATATGTGGGTAATAAAAAATGTAAATGGATTGAGAGTTTGGTTGTCATGAAATAAGATGGTTAGCTTCAAGTTAACTTGTCTAGACATGTGAATAAAGTGTTCTGCAACTGGAGCGCCCACTAGGGTCAAGATAGGTTTTTCTGGGGCTGTCCGGTGGCTGCATAATTTTCTATGAGCTCAACTCACCTCACGAAACTCTAAAAATACAAAAGAAATAATTAAACCTCAACATATGGGAATGTCTGTGGTCTCTGCTTCACTTTCTGCCTCCTTTCTTTTTGTATCACAGCTTTCCGGAGGTGGTATGCAGGGAGTGTTTGGTTATCTGAATCCTCCCAACCTGCAAAGACTGGATCCCAGGCCATCTTTCTGCTTCAGCTCACTGAGGTTGTATTGGTCTAAATCAATAGGAATGGTATCACCCTAGGAATCCGCAGGTGCAATTTAGGGCAGTACAATGATGGGAGGGGCACTGCAGGCATGAATGGATGGGACCAGCATCAGAACTGCCTTCAGACAGCACAAGAGGCCCCAACACTGGGACCCATGCATCTGGGCAGATCTGTCCCTTCACTGGCTTGTCCTTCCCAACAGGTACCCAGGACCCCAGATCTCCCGCCTAAAAAGCCACAAGCCTGTTTCCAAGACCCTTCATCTCCTGAGGGCAGACCATGCCATTGGTGCACACATCCTTAGGTTTCAGAGGGTGGCCAAGAGGCAGTGTTAGCAGGGGATGTGGACAAAGTGGGGATATGTGGATTAGGATATTCACCCACATACACGAGTCCCCTCGCAGTGTGGGTCAGCACTGGAGAATGAGAATAGAGGCCTATGCCACCCAGGACCTCTACACAAGGACTGGGACCACAGACCGCCTAGATCCCACCCCAGCCCAGGAGAATCTGAGAGTCCGTGGAAAAGAACTAGGAGGAAAACATCTTGGAAGCCGACAGAAATAAGTAATTAATCGCCACGACCTTGGTCTCTACAATGTGTGAGCTTGTGTGAAATGGAAAGGAGGATGAAGATAGAGATAATAGACTCTAAGAAAACTATACATAGCTGAGAACTAACAAAGTAAAAAAAGAAAAAATGAAAATACTGGGTTGCTTCATACCAATCATAGTCATTTATATGAACTGTTTACCATTTGTGCTTACATACATCACAATCATGATTTTATATATATATAATATGCATATGTATATAAAATGTAAAAATTGCAGTTTCAACAGAGATACGAAAATACCATAGATGTGAAAATCCAAAATGTGGACTGGACCATTCCAAGGAAATGAACTGTAACTAGTTTCACAACCCTTGAGCCCCTTACTCACTTAGAGAATATAAGAGACCAGAAAGAGAGAAAAAAAAATCTGTCAGAAAAAAATTTTCTCTAGAAGAAAACAAGGACTGCCCACCCCCAACTCAAACCTTGACATTGAGGCAGGACAAGGGGGACTTCAATGAGCTGATAATGAGACCCTGGGCTTTGGGAACAGAGTGGATGCCACCGAAGAAATCTAGAATGCAGGAGCCTGACCAAGGAGCTGCTTTTGCAGAGGAGGGTAACATGCAGGTTAAAGAACTCGCCCACATTTCCTACAGAGACTGGTGCCTGCCTTAAAAGAGTGCACTTCAGAGCCTGAATGCCTAGGTCTGAAACTCTGACACTTAACAGCTGTTGGTATTGAGAAAGTTGTTTAGCCTCTCTGGGCTCAGTTTCCTCATTTGTAAAACAGAGATAATAAAAGTACCTACCTCATAAAATTGTTGTGAGAATTAAATGAACCAACATACGTAAAATGGTACCTGGCACGAGGTCAGTGCCATGTCACTGCATGTTATTAACCAGATGGAGACTCCCTCCAGGAGGCAGAGCCACCTAGAGCCATTTTAAGTCCAAGAGGACTGGGGTCCTTTGTGGACTGGATCCCCAGAGAACAGCGACTTCCAGGGAGCAGTCCACCAAAGCAAAAACATCATGCACATCAGGGCCATTCAAGCCACAGGGTCTGGAACCTCTGGAGCCCCCATGGAAGTGCCCACAAAGCAAAGAAGCAGAAGAAACAGCAGCCAGGATCAAAGGATCCCACCCTGACTTACAACAGTGTCCTTCACTCCAGGACTTTTCATGCCCTATTCCCTCCTCCTTCCCCATTGAGGGGTCAATTACTGCAGCCAGCCAGAGGGCAGGGAAAGTGACCCCAAAAGAGGGAAATGAGTCCAGGCATCCACCCAACCCCCACCCCACCTTAAGCATGCAACCCACAAGGGGCCTCACTCCACATGGAGCTATGTGACCTTATGTTATATTGGGACTCTAGATAATTACATAAGACTGGGCATTCTAAGGACAGTGGGAGAATGTATGAGTCAGGATTCTCCAGAGAAACAGAGCCAACAGGAGTATGTATGTGTATATATAGAGAGAAAGAGGGAAGGAGGAGAGATTTTAAGGAATTGGCTCACATGATTGTGGAGGCTAACAAGTCCAAAATCTGCAGGGCAGGACAGCAGGCTGGAGACCCAGGGAAGAGTTGACACTGCAGCTTAAGGCTGAAAGCAGCTGGCTGGCAGTGTCCCCTCTTCCTCAGAGGAAATCGGTCTTTTTTCTATTACGGCCATTAATTGACTGACTGAGGCCCGCCCACATTGTGAAAGGTAATCTGCTTTACTCGGTCTACTGATTTGAATGTTAATCTCATCTAAAAAATACCTTCAAAGAAACATCTAATGTTTAACCAAATATCTAGATAGCATGACCTAGCCAAGTTGACACACAAAATTAACCAGCACATAGAAAAATATGCTTCATTTTAACATTGATCACATCCCACAAACAGGTATGTTTCATGTACCCCTTCTACACACACACACAATTTGTTGTGTGCTTTATATTAAAATAGTAAAGGACATGGATCTGGGCTTTGTTTTTTTGTTACTAATGGTATAACAAATGCTGGGGTGGGGTGGGGTGCGATCTAGGTGGTCTGTGGTCCCAGTCTTTGTGTAGAGGTCCTGGGTGGCATAGGCCTCTATTCTCATTCTCCAGTGCTGACCTACACTGTGAGGGACTTGTGTATGTGGATGAATATCCTAATCCATATATCCCCACTTTGTCCACATCCCCTGCTAACACTGCCTCTTGGCCACCCTCTGAAACCTAAGGATGTGTGCACCAATGGCATGGTCTGCCCTCAGGAGATGAAGGGTCTTGGAAACAGGCTTGTGGCTTTTTAGGCGGGAGATCTGGGGTCCTGGGTACCTGTTGGGAAGGACAAGCCAATGGAGAGACAGATCTGCCCGGAAGCACGGGTCCCAGTGTTGGGGCCTCTTGTGCTGTCTGAAGGCAGTTCTGATGCTGGTCCCATCCATTCATGCCTGCAGTGCCCCTCCCATCATTGTACTGCCCTAAATTGCACCTGCGGATTCCTAGGGTGGTACCATTCCTATTGATTTAGACCAATACAACCTCAGTGAGCTGAAGCAGAAAGATGGCCTGGGATCCAGTCTTTGCAGGTTGGGAGGATTCAGATAACCAAACACTCCCTGCATTTCTCTACTCCTCACTCAGAAATTAAAATGAGCATTGCCTGTCTTCCAAAGAGATCGTGAGTTCCACGTGGAAAAATACAAAGCTTTGTCTTCTGTATCTTTGCACTTCTAGCCTGGGGGACAACGAGTATTGGTCTATGTTCAACATGGACTTGCTTCCTGATTAGGCCTGCTTTTTGTAAAAGGAATGTCAAGTCTCTATCTAAATCATCTGACTGGAGTTTTAGAGAATCAAGTTGACAGATGTAGGTCCCTAAGTGGAGAATTCCTCCTCTGCTTTTACTTGGAGGCAAAGTCAGGAGTGTAAGGGGAAAAAGAAAGCCAACAAGGAAAACAAAGGCATACCCCATGTTAGCTGTTGAAGGTTTTCTCAACCACAGTTATGGCAGCTTTACATATTGATTCCCAAACATCTGTTGGGTGCCTGCAATTTGATAATGGCTGTCCTTTTAAAAGTTATTATCCTTTTTCTAAGCAATGCACAGATGTACTTCATTCCCTGGGACACACTCATGTCTCCCTGGCCGAGGTCACGCTGAGAGTTCTAGACCAGAGGTGACATCATCTGGCTTCCAGCTTCAGCTGCGCCACTGTCTTATTTTGTGACATCAAGTTAGTCACTAATCTTCCTGGCCCTTTTTGCTTCCTCGCCCATTATAGGATGGCAATTATAACGGCTTGATTACTCATGGACTTGTTATAAGGATTAGTGAGATAGTATATTTGAGAGCACTTTTTAAAGAATAAAAGTGAGTACAAATATAAGGTGTTCCGGAGATTTTTCCTACCAGCCTTCTTTTAGGAGAAGCTGACAGAGCCAACTGGTAATAATATAAGATAATAGCCTCATTAGGGTGACTTTCTATCTGCTTAATACCCCACCAGGGCTCCTCAAAGGGAAGATGCTGGCAAGGCTGGCCTTACAACTTTCTACTCCCAGAGAGTTCTTACCTCGGCCTATTATTTATATCTGATGCTCAACCACTAGAGTGTCATTCCTTTGAGCTAAACTGTCCCCTCAAAAAGCAGCCCAGTAAGTGATTAGGTTATTTAGAGCCTTCTCTGTTTTAATATGTATTGGTTTATTAGGCCCATTCTAATAAAACAGCTAGAAGAAAAGATGTGGTTGGAAGTCAGGAAAGAGTGATCAGGAGGGATCAGTGAAAAACTTTATTTGACAGATTGGGAAACTGAAGCTTAAAAGAATGCAGGTAATTGTTCACTATCACACAGCAAATTAGAGAAAGAACTGCAGCAGTCTTTAAGCTGTGTGTCTTCTCTACTGTTTGAACTTCATGCTGACAATTTCTCTGTGCCAAATGGATTAGAAAAACTACTTCGTTATTAGAAATCTACTGAACTAATGGGCTCTATTTAGAACCTCACCAAATTCTAGGTGCACAGTAAATAATCAGTAAATACTTTTTGATTTAATTGTTAAAAAGCTTTATCATAGGGCATTGGTGTTATTTCTTTAATTGCTTTCAACTTTACAATCCCATTTTTATCTGCATAGCTTATAGGGTAGTTATTATCTAGCCCAAGAACAGGAAACTAAGGTTCTGAAAGGTTTCATGCCCATCCACAGTAGGCAGGGAGCCTGGCTAGAATTTTGGTGTCCTAACTTGCTGTCTGGTGTTCTTCCATGGCCTGGAATCAGCAACACTGCGGGAGCCAAGAGTGAATGTGGGTGCTGCAGCAGCAGATGGCTCCTTGCTGCCTTGGGAGGTGACTTTGTGTCCTCAGGAAGCTTTCTCCACCCTCATGGTGATGGGAGACAGGCAGGCACTGCTTCCGTGAGTTCAGTTTATAATAGGGAAATACTGGCCTTGCCAACGTGCCCTGTGCTCCCAATACAGGGCAAAAGAGGTGGCCCAGGCTTTGCCTTCAGGATTCCCAAGGTGCCATCCTCAGAGATTCAGTTCTAGCTGCCATGCATCATAATTTTTCCCTGGGTCATCTAAAAGTCCTTCAGGAAAAATTAATGCCTTTTCTTTTTGTAGTGCACACACACACGCACATACACGCTTTGTACATAGTTTTGAAGCTATTCACATATGACTATTTTCTCCCACTTGGCTCTTAGACAACAGTGTCAGAACCTTCTGCCGTGTTTTTATCTTTGTATCTCCAGTGCCCAGCTTGAGTAACATGGAGGTTTGACAAATATTTGTTGTCTTGAAATTAGGGTGACCACGATACCCACTGGCAGGGGTAATGCATGGGGTAAAACATGAAATCATGAACTCTTCATTCTGAATGGGGAGCTTGTCTTGGGTCTTTAATGAAGACAGGTGTCCTGGGACAGCAGGAGCCCCAGCCTCTTGAACGTATGGGGGTAAGAAGGAGGAGGTAGCTGAAAAGGAGGCCCAGAATAGACAAGGAAGTCCTGATTCCAGAATCCCAGGTTCCAGAACTCTCTTCATTTTATTGCAGCTCCTTTCAGTTCCACCTGAGGAGCAAACTTGTTCAAATATCTGTGATTCAGGACAGGAAAGCTGCAAACACTGATACCAACTAAGCCCATGTGGATTGTCAAGGCTGTGAGTCTCAGGCATTTCTACACCTGCACAGGCCTCCCCTGCCACCTCCAGAAATTTACATAGGACTATTTACATATGACTATCCTTCTTTCCTCCATACGTTCAAGAGACTGGGGCTCCAGGCAGAGCACGGTGGCCCATGCCTATAATCCCAGCACTTTGGGAGGCTGACATGGGCAGATCACCTGGGGTCGAGAGTTCGAGACCAACCTGACCAAATGGAGAAACCCCGCCTCCAATAAAAATATAAAATTATCTGGGCGTGGTGGCACACACCTGTAATCCCAGCTACTCAGGAGGTTGAGGCAGGAGAATCACTTGAACCCAGGAGACGGAGGTTGCGGTGGTCAAGATTGCGCCACTGCACTCTAGCCTAGGCAACAAGAGTGAAACTCTGTCTGAAAAAAAAAAAAAAGACTAGTGCTCCTGCTGTCCCAGAGCACTTGTCCTCCCAGAAATGTGGGCTCAAGAAGTAGATCTGGTTGCCATTGTTCGAAAAAGGAACTCAGACAGAAACAACTGGTGCTGCCTAGGTGGGCCGTTATCATCTTCTCCAGGATGACTGGGAGTTCTTGTTTCCCTCACCTCCAGGTAGATTTCCCAAAAGTTCAGGCGTATGCCTGTGATCAGATGATGTAGGAGAATGAAGTGGAATGTCCAGATATGGATGCAGGGCCCTTGGGGAGTCTGATGGGGTTGCTCAGCACTGCGGGGAAAGACAAAGGAAGAAATCTCCCTGTGCAACAAGCGGAAATAAAATCAAGTTCTGAAAACATCAAAATCGTCTAGATTTCATTTCATAGACATAGGCGACATTCTTTTAGACTGGGGAATATAGAGTTACTGTTCTTATCTCTACAGCACATTGTGGCATTTTCAGATTCTATTTGTCGCTGATTTTTAGGCAGTCCAGTGCTTATTATATGCCCAACACAGCTCATGGGTTGATCTATTAAGATTTTTCATCAGGTCTATGGGCTAGATATTATTGTGCCCAATTCACATGTATGGACATTGAGAGAGACGAATTCGCTTCTATAAGATCATACAGCCAGTAACCAGCAAAACAAAGCGATTCATATTCAGGCCTAGTTGACTACAAAGCTCTCGCATCTTTCCGTATCCCAGGCCATTCCTTTATCCCACCATCCCCTGCCCCGCTTCAGCGAGGCTTTTCTGGGGACCAAGAAGGTGCAGAACATTGTGTTGGTTCATGTGGAAGTAATGAAAGCAGTAGAAGCCCTGCCTCCCTATCCTCTACAATGTCATCAACAATGAATAAGGTACCCAGTGAAAGCTGATGACTGACTAAGAGGTATACCTCCCTTTGTGTGATCTAAGATATGATAAGTCAAATGCATCGGTCCTACTCAAGATGAAGCTGAGAAGCCCCCATCATGCCACCCAGAAGAACTTGGAGATTACTCAGTTTACACAGCATTACCACTCACGGCTAACATCTTGGTTTTGACCATTTATAATTTTTAAACCCAGGAATTAGGAGAATTTGTTGGGAAATCAAGGTATGCAGTAGTAAATTTAAACAAAGTCAATTTTTTCTCTATATGGTATTATTCTTAGAATCTTATCATGAAGTTAAAAAAAAAAACTCACACACTGAAAGAAATGTATTTAAGAGAAGGAACCTATACTAAGAATAAATCTGGAAATGTAATGAAACCTGAATCATGGCATAAAGTCAGGTATTTTAAATCCAAAATATAGGCTTGACTATTTTGCCATGGAGCCCAGACCCCCAAAGTCCAAATGCTTTACACTGGGCCACAAGAGCCTTTACAGTCTGGTTGCAACTTAACCTCCCACCCTCAGTTCCTCTCTTTTCCTAAAACACAGCCTGTGTCCCAGCCATGGGCTGCATCATCTCATGTTCTTCCAGAACTTTATGCCTTTGAACACACTGCTCCTTCTGCCTGAGTTGCCTCTTCACCATCCAGTGATTCATCCTTCCAAACCTTCTGTTACCTCCTCTTTAACTTTTTCTTCTGTTCTTGCAGGAAATATTCTTCCTCTACTTCTCATAATGCTATAACCAAAGTAGCCAAGAACTCTGAGCAGTGCCCAGACTGAGTCCACTGCTGAGAATAAGATCTGTCTGGGGATGTCCAATGAGTGGGTAGAACCTCCTGAGTTAGAACTTCTAAAGGAAGAGGGAGTCATGAAAAACAGTCTTCTTCATAGGAGAAAGAATCACTGAGCAGGGTGAGATGTCCCCATCCAGCCCCTTATGAACTAGTGTCTGCTTCCCAGGGAGCGAGATGGCTGTGAGTAAAACCCAATAGCTCTATTTCTCCTTAAACCTCTGTAAGATGTTGGGGAACAACTACCTTGGGTTTCTCCATCTGTGTGCATTGTATGCACACAAGAAGGCTGCAGTTGAAGCAGAAGTTGTGGCTAAAGGAGGCAGGGATGGAAAGGATGTCTGCCGAAGGATAGTGACTAGCAGCAGGGGCAGCAGAGCCCAGACTGGGAAGCCCACCCAGGGGCCAGGACAGAACCATGGGAAGAAGAGGAATAAGGAGTGGTTGCCATATTAGCTGACTGGACTTGGATGTGAGCACATAGAAGACAATTGGGTACCACAGGAATGCCAGGAAGGGGCTTTCCAGGAAGCTAGGTAGGAACAGAAAACAGTGACATACCGGTTACATCACTACAGCACGTATAGACTTGCTTTGGTGTTGAATGAGTGCCCATCTCCCATCCTACCCCTTCTAGCCAGAAAAAGCCAGAGGGAGTGACCCTACCTTTAGTCTATTATATCCCTCTCCCCACAAGGAAACTTGCACTACATCTGGAACATGGTACCTCATGGTCAAGACATCAGTGGATGGATGGATGGATGGTTGGATGGATGGATGGATGGTTAGGGATACTGGTAGGGACATTGTGCTCATTTCAGGAAAAGCAAACAACATAAACAAGAGCATAGCGATGGAAATAAGTAAGCATGAGGAGGACATAGGGAGAAAACACCAGCCTGACTCTCAAGTTACAGTGAATATTAGGGAGTGGTGAGAAATTAGGTAGAGAGTAGAGAGGGAGGGTAGGGCCTTGTGATGAAGAGCCTTAAAAGCCAAAGAGGTTAGACTTGGGCAACAGGGAACTCAAGAGTCTTTGTGAGCCAAGGCATATATATATATACACACACACACACACGCACATATACATGTATACATATATATGAATATATACATATACATACATACATATATATACATACATACATATATACGTGTGTATACACACACACACACACACACACACACACACCCCAACCAGTTTGTCAGCAATGGGGAAAAAAAAATTAGACTTCAGTCAAACATTGGTTCCTTAAGATCTATATGATGTTAAATGACCAGTTGAAATTGGTTCTCTCATCCACTTAATTTGCTTAGTTGGTTTTCAGGTTTGGTTCCAGTTGGTTTCCCGTTGCTTTTAGCTTTGGTTTCAGGGAATATTTTGAGGGCTGAGTACAGGTACTTTTTTGTTGACTTGTTTAATTGTAGACACAATGTGCATGTTAAGCCTGCTTTCTAGATGAGAATCCTGAATATCAAATAAATGAAAGGAGCTTTATTTTTATTAAAAATAGAGCTTGACAACAAATAGACCCTCACATACTTGGTCTGTTTGTTGGATGAAGAGTTTTTACCAATTCTGTTCCTTTCTATGGGTGTTTGAATGAATAGCCTGCCTCTAACTGCACCATCTCTGCAGCCCTCAGAGCCATTGATAACTGAACTGTGCTGCTTCTGGCTCCATTCTCTTTGCAAGCACCCAGGTACTGAAACCACCAGCTACATCTTCAGACATTCCAGAACTACCACACTCTCACAGAATGGGATTTAAGCCCCAAAGAATCCTCTGCCACCTGCTTTATTCTATTCCTTCTTTGCTTGTGAGCAAAGCCCAGTGGAGCTGAAGAAAGAAGAGGGAGGGAGGAGAGGAGAAGGACAACTTTGTTTCATTTTTTAGTTAGACAGCCCACTTTCCTTAGTTTCCCTATCTTCAGTGTAGGAGGCAGATATAATTATGTTTATTGGGGAATTTTACTTCTAAATTCCTTTAAAACCCGTACAAATCAGTGGGTGTCTTTGTGCACACCTATAGTCCCAGCTACTCAGGAGAGTGAGGCAGGAGGATTGCTTGAGCCCAGTAGGTCGAGGCTGCAGTGAGCCATGATTGAGCCACCGCACTCCAGCCTCAGTGACAGAGTGAGAACCTATCTTTAGAAAAAACAAAAATTAATTAAAATGAAAGAATAAAAAAGAAGACAAAACGTCAAAGTGTGAAGGAAAATAAAAAGAAAAAAAAAATAGTGAGTAAAGAAAAAAGAAAGAAGGGATGAAGAGAAGGAAAGAAACAAACCCATGGTTTTAGGTCTTCTCCTTGCCCCATAGAGATAGCTCCCAAACAACGTCATGACCACTTAGCACATCTGCCCCACCTGCTCCACACGCCCTTTAAATTGGCTTAGAATTTTACTATGTGTTCAGCTAATAAAATTCTCCTTATTCATAGGACATGCTCTCCAGGTACAGCATGAGTGGCCCAACCTTCACTTCTTTGGGAACTTGCACATTGTTGGTAGGTGTGCCTTTATAGGCTGATTATATTTTATAGATGATTTCCTTTTTCAAAAACAGATGTCTCCAATGTCTTGTCTCCAAGACAAAGTGCCAAAGGCCTGGTCTTCATAAGCCACTGAATGGGAGCCAGTGAGAACATGTACAGTGAAAAAAGGCAGTATGCTCTCTGTGGGTCCTGAACAAAGCCTTTAAGGTGCTTTAATTATTGTCATAATGACTCAATGGTCAGATTTCTAAAGTGAGAAAATAAAGATTTTAGATACTTTTATGGTCATGTGTTATTTATTACACTATGAGAAGTGGTCTTTTATCTAGGTGTCTGTACCTGATTATAGTTATGATAAAATAATAAGTCATATTTTTATAGGCCTCAAATTCCAAAGGCCCTTGAGCACCTCATATCATCATCATCATTATTGTTACTCATAGCTAATTATACACTGACAGTCTCAGCATGCAAGTAAGAACACTTGTCTATAATCTGATTCATTTGCAATGGTAAGGTCAATGGTTCAAATCCTAGGAAGGATGTTGACGAGCAAAGGTGGTTGCTGCCTCACAGGTACTCCATGTCAACAGGGCTGGAGGCTGTAGTCTCTGAGGGATGGTTGCAGTGTCAAAGTTGCTGTCATAGCTCAAGTCTGGGAATGAGCCATCACCTGAACTGGCCAGGGCTGGAAGGTGATCACATGGTTAGGATTTTCTAAGGCTGTCTCAGTTTCAAAATACATTTCTCTTTTAACAGCATATTAGTTTGCTAAGGCTGCCATAACAAAAAACCACAGTCCAGGAGGCTGAAATAACAGAAATGTATTTCTTCAGAGGTCTGGAGGCTCGAAGTCCAAGATCAAGGGATCAGCAAGGTTGGTTTCTTCTGAGGCTTCTCATTTTGGTTTGTAGATGGTCGTCTTCTCACTATGTCCTCATGAAGTCTTCCCTCTTCGTAAGTCTGTGTTCTGATCTCCCCTTCTTATAAGAATGCAGGTCATTTGGCCCACCCTAATGACCTCATTTTAACTTAATTACCTCTTTGAAGATCCTGTTTTCAAATACTGTCACATTCTAAGGTATTAGGGTTAGAAGATCAACATATAAAATTTAAGGGGGACATAATTCAGTCCATAGCAGACAATATCCCAATTTGAGGTTCAGAAAATATGTACTGTATGATTCATACTGTCCCTTTCACCCACTCTTCAACCAAAATCTGACATTCCAGTTAGGGGCAAGAGATAAAACTCTTCCCCATGATTTTCCAAGAGATAAAACTCCTCCCCGTAGTTCCCATTCAAAGTCAAGCCCAAAGTCACCTACTCAAAGAGGCCTTCCCTGACTCTGGAAACTAATGTTGTCATGTACCCAACCCCTGTATCACATGGGCCTACTTACTTTTATCATAGCACTTATCACTATCTGAAATTACTTTGTTCCTCAATTTGTTTACTTGTTTACAGTTTATCTTTCCCACTAGACTAAATTCCAAAGCAACAGCAGCCTATTCAGGGTTTGTAGCTGGATCCCAGGGCCTAGGAAAGAACTCAGCACATAGTAGGGTTCAAAATATGTTTGTAAAATAAGGTGTTTGAAAGGGTAGCAAGTAGAAAGATGATTTTCTTAAGTGAATGTAGTCCTCCTGGGGGGAAAGTTAGCAGCCTATTTCCTAAGAGTTCCACAAAAGGACTTTCGTTCCCAGATGAATGTACCTAGATCCAATTACAAAGGTTCAGAAGCCAGGTTTTGTCATCACTCAAAAGACAAGTCTATCACTCAGAGGAAGATGCACATTATACCAAGCTCACCAGGCTGATGTACTAAAATGGATGCCATGTTAGTTCATTGCACTGAGCAATATCTGTCCAAGGACTGAATACTTAAAGTGCACGTGACCAGCACATCCTACCCCTGTAGGTAGATCTACAGTGGAGGCCAAACACAGTCCCAGGGTTATGCAGTACACACGGACTTTGAGGAATGGAGTCTGATTAACTGAACATTTAATTACAACTAGCTAAATGCTCTAATCTCACAGCAGGTCTTGCCAATGGTCCTAGAAGACCCATCTTTCAGTGGTAGAGGCTCCTGGTCAGTGTTTGCAAGGGGCAATGCTGGCTTCAAAGACTTTCCTTGTAGGTTTCTGGGGGCTGGCCAATCACCTCTCTCATTGATGCATTCTTGCTTGAGGTATGTGAATGCATTTAGTTCCTCACAGTCAAGTCTTGGCCTGGGAACTAATCCGTCTGTTAGAGGAAACTTCCCACATCCCTGCCCTGATTTATTTCAAAAGTTTCCATCTCAGAGAGCAAGCATTTCTCTCATTCCAAGCCTTAAGTATTAGCAAAACCAGAAATATTGGACTCTATGTAGTTAGCATATATTCATTCAAAAATATGCATTGAGCACCTTTTATGTGGAGGGGGGAATGAAGATACAATGATGAATAAGATAAACATCTCTCTTCTCAAAGTGCCCACTTTTTAGTGGAAGAAAAGGACAATACACAAATAAACAAAGGAACAAGCAAGAAAGTATCAGAGAATGACACAGGCTGTGATGAAAACTGAGAGAGGGTGATGTGGAAAAGGACCTCCCTTCTCAAAAGAAGGGACAATGAAGTTGAAAACAATGACAGGAAGGCACGGCATGTACAGATCTAGAGGAAGAGCATCCTCGGAAGAGGACACAGCAAGTGCAAAGGCTCCTGATCAGAGCACACGTGGGGGGCAATAGGCTCCAAGGAGCAGCAAGCAGGCTACAGAGGCATTAGCAGGGTATGCGGTGGGGAGCATGACGCATTGGGAGGCTGGAGGCACAGAGAAGCCAGGCTTACCTAGGCTGGTAGCAAGAGTGCAGCGGGAAGCTGTTGAAGAGTTATGACCAGAGAAGACACATGATTCGATTTACTTTTTAAAATATCACTCTGGGTGCTGTGTGGAGAGTGGATTGCAAGAGACAAAGATGGGAGCAGACAGACCAGTTAGGAGGCCACAGCTGTAGTCCAGGAGAGAGATGATGGCCGTGGGGACCAGTGGGCAGCAGTGAAGATAAGGAGAAGTGGACAATTCAGATCTGCTTTGGAGGTAGAGCTGGCAGTTAGGTTTGAGACGCCTATTAGTCAAGTGGAAATGCCAAGTTGGTCACTGTAGAAAAGAATCTAGAGTTAAAGAAAGAGTTTAAAGTTAGAGTTATAAATGTTTACATCATCAGCATATATATTGTAGTTAAAGCTGTTTGCCTGGCTGGAGTCACCCAAGAAAAGAGTATGATTGAGAACAGAAGCAACTCTGGTACATTGTAACATTCCCATCTGTGATGGTTAATTTTAGGTGTCAACTTGACTGGGTTGAGGGATACCCTGATAGCTGGTGAAGTATTATTTCTGGGTATGTCTGTGAGGGTGTTCCCGGAAGAGATTGGTATTTGAATCAGTAGGCTGAGTAAGGAAGATCCACCCTCACCCAATGTGGGCAGGCACCATCCAATCAGTTGAAAGCCCAGATAGAACAAAAAGGCGGAAGAACAGCAATTTTTTTCTCTCTCTGCTGAAGCTGGAACATTGGTCTTCTCCTACCCCTAGATATCAGAACTCCAAATTCTCTGGGCTTCAGACTCTAGGACTTGAATCAGCAGTCCCTCTGGTTCTCAGGTCTTCAGCCTCAGGCTGGAAATTCTCAGGCCTTCAGACTTGAACTGAGCTATGCCACAGCTTCCCTGGTTCTCCAGCTTGCAGGTGGCAGATCACAGGACTTCTCAGCCTCCATCATCACATGTGCCAATTCCCGTAATAAATCCCCTCATCTCTCTACATGTATACATCCCATTGCCTCTGTTTCTTTGGAGAAGCCTGACTAATATTCCACCAGAGAAGAAAGAACCAGGAAAGGGTTTCAAGAAGAAGTGGACAAGAGGTGGGAGAAAAACCAAGAGAAAGAGGTGTTATGGAAGCCAAGAGACAAAGGTGTTCCAAGGAGAGGGCATGGTCAACTAGAATATTTGCAGGAAACTGAGTCAGATGAGGACGGAGAAGCAATATTGAGATCAGTGATGAACTTGAAAAGTGCAGTTTGGGTTTAATAGGTTGGAGCCCAATTGAGGTGTGTAGAGGAGAAAAGTGCAGTAAGGGAGTATAAATAGTCATTATAGACAGTTTTCTTAATTTGCTGGAGAATTTGATGGAAGGAGTAGCCTCAAGAGGCAGGTATTGTTTTAAGTGGTTTCAAAAGTATGTTTGTGTGCTAATAAGAATGACCCCATACACAAGAAGAAATCAATGATGCAGCACTTGAGGTCAAAGAGATAAGATCTGGAGCACAGGGGAAGGTTAGCCTTTGTGAGGGGCAGGGACTCACTGCCCAAGGGGATGGAAGACAGAGTATAGCTACAGAAGCAGTTCAGTGGGTCCAGCAGAGGAGGGACCCGAGAATTTCTTCTATCTTCTCTGGGAAGTATGAGACAAAGTTGCCAGTGAAAAAGAGGTAGGAAGGAAAGGAGGTGGCGGGGCGTGCCTGAGTAGAAAAGAAAAATGTAACAGGATGCTTACACATTGTTGAAGGTGCATTCATGGTTTTGGCTCATGGATTTAGAGTTAACCCAGATGGTCTCAAATTAATGATAGACATCTGGTGGCTATGGTGACTCCAGGGAAGGAAAGAGAACAGTGAGCCGGCACAGTCAGGGAAGGCTTCACAGAAGAGGCACAACTTGAGTGGGGACTTGATCAATTTGTGTAACTGAGATACACAGGCCACACCCTCCAGGTAAAAGGACTCGGTAGCACAGAGCAAAGCACAGAAGTGGGGATGAACAAGGCCAACAATCCAGCTGCAGAGGAGTAATGGAGAAGGAACAGGCCTTATGCAACAGTGGACGCTTCTGAAAAAAGGGCTGCTAGCAAGGATAAGGTATCATTTGGGAAGACTAACTCAGCATTTGGTATATTGAATGGGTTGGAAAGAGATTTCTGGCCAAAAAGGGTGGCCATAGTTAAGCCCAGGACACTAAGGTTGTATCCTCCTCTGGAGGAAGAGGACACAAATGAGAGACCCCCCATCCCTAGGATGACATCTTCAGCCCTTCACTTTCTCTTGGAGATTTTATATTCCTTTTGGGAAGTATGAAAAGTTGAGAATATTTTTCAAGATCTTGTTACTTTTGAAGTTTCTGAATGATGTCTAATGCCCATCCTTCATAAAGAAAACAGTCCATCCACTGAATGTTCAAGGACAAATCCACATGGTCATAGTGGTGGCCATGGTTAATACATTGAGTGCTTAAAATATTGCCAGTAACGTGCTAAGTCCTATGCATGCATTATTTCATTCAATGCTCAGAACAACCCTTTGAAGCAGATGTCTTTACTATCCCCATTTTATAACAAGAAAACTGAGCCACAGAGCAGTGGAGTAAGTTGCCCAAAGTCACACAGCTGGTGACAGGAGGGGCCAGGTTCAAACCCAGGCTACAGTCGGGGCCATGTAGCCACTGCCCATGAGATCCATAACTAGACAGTAGCCTTGTAAAGGGAAACACCAAGAGACTTTAGCCTTAGGCTCAGCAGAGAAAAAGTAGGGCCCAAATCACTTGTGGCCAAAGTGGAATGCAGAAGAAATACATGGAGGAGATCACAGACCATGGGCCTCTCCTGTGAGGCTAGGTGGACACCTGTCACCTTCAGAGACCCAAAGAGAAAAGCAGAGAGAAAAAGGCCTCACTGTTCCTGATACAGCACCTGTCCCCAAAATAATTACACAGGAAAGCACCAAATCAAGGAATTACGGTGCTATCCTGACACCCAACTTTTGAGAAGAGATTATAATTTATCAGTGAGAAATAGAAACAGGATACATGGCCTCTGGGGCCCAAAAGACTTAACGTTTTAACTTGTTTGGGGTTTATTTCTTCCATGATTTTACCTATTTCTTCTATGTTTGGTTCCTGAGCCACCCATAGTTGAAGAAGGTATCTGTGTGGCAAGGACACACTGCAGACCCTTCCCAGAACGTGTAACCAATAATGCACTTATGTTAGTTGTTATCACCCTGGAGCCAGCAAGCTTGATGATAGGTGTATAAAGTCAGATCATTTCCAAATACGTTTGGAGAAAGAGAAGCTGGAATGGAAGAGTTTATTTTGCTTCTCCCAGTAGGTCAGTTTTAGAATCGCAAAGTGTTCTGAGGTCACTTGGAAAATAAAGAAAACAGAATGTATCCAATTGCTGCCCAGGCTGGGGAAGCAAATCCCCAAATCACACAGAACTAGGAAGGATTTGGTTTCATTAAAAGCAGCCACTAGCATTTGGCCCTTGAAGATGAAAGTAAAAGCCCCTAAAACAGGCTCGAACACAAGCTGAATTTCCGGACAAGTCCCCAGGGTGCCAGGATTGTTTCAAAGGGAGGCATGAACGTCCACAGCTTCCCAGAGATTTGAAAAAGGAGAGCAGTTCCAAACACATTTATGCCAACCTTGTGGAAGAAACTGGGGAATGAGGAGCCAACATTTCGGGTTCTAAAGAAATGCTTTGATTTAATACTTATAATAGTCATATGTATATTACTATTCCCATTTTACTGTTGAGGAAACTGAGGCCTCAGTAAGGATCAGTGGCCTGCTGAAGTTTATATAATAAGTGATGGTCTCAGAAATGCAACAGAAGTCTTCTTTCTTTCTTTCTGTATTTATTTATTTTGAGACAGAGTCTCACTCTGTCACCTGGGCTGGAGTATAGCAGTGTGATCTCAGCTCACTGCAACCACTGCCTCCCGAGTTCAAGCAATTCTCCTGCCTCAGCCTCCCAAAAAGCAGGGATTACAGGCACGTGCCACCACACCTGGCTAATTTTCATATTTTTAGTAGTGATGGGGTTTCTGCATGTTGGTCAAGCTTGTCTCGAACTCCTGACCTCAAGTGATCCACCCACCTCAGACTCCCAAAATTCTGGGATTATAGGTGTGAGCCACCATTCCCAGCTCAAGAAGTCTTTTGAACATCAAAGTCCATGTTCTTGTTACTGCTTAACAGAAAAATTCATGTTTCCAAGTCAGTGGGTCAGATTCTTGCCAGGCCTAACTCTTCAGGTCATCATAAATCAGTCCCTTTGGTCTTTTCCTTTGAGTTCACCAGTTTATATTCCACTCTAGCCTGGTTCTCAGAGCCAATTTCTAGAAGTCTATGCCCTGGGCTCAATGTTTGGGTTAGTAAGCTCATTTACTAATTTGTGTGTTCATAGCAGCCTTTGTCTAAAAAGAATAAAAGTTAGCTATGCAGGCTCTGTAAACTCCACAAGAGAACAAAAGGAGTCAGAAATGAAGCCCAAAGAAATGCATGTCCTAATTGACATATACTTTTATGTCTGATAGGCCACAGATCTGTGGTTCTGAGCTAACCCTGATCTTAGAAAGGAAATAAGGAATGAGAGAAATAATAGAGGAGAGAAGGAAGAGAGGAAGGGAGGGAAGACATCAGATTCACTATGTCCACAAAATTTTTAAAAACAAAACACCAGATGAAATAATAACACTATCTCTGACATTTTTATAATCATAAACTAAGGACACACTATATAGAGCTAATTCATAAGTCAGCTTTTATCCTACAGAACATTTCAATGAAAGCCATTCTGCAGAAAGTCAGTGCAACGCTGTCTCCTGAGCATACTTCTTGGCTTTCTGCTAAGACATCTCCAGGGGTCTCAGTTTCAAAAGCCTCAGACTATACTCTCTTCCAGGGAACAACTCATACGGGCTCTTGGTCACAAGAAAGTTCACAACAGAATGTGCATGGATCCCTACAAAGCCTACCCCAGGTGAAAAACATCTGCCCTCTGGAAGTTAGACTATCGGTGCATGCCAAAGCTGATTTGGGGAATCTTCCTAAAGGCCCAGAGTCACATCTAAGGGAGTGAAAGCACCTTCCTTTTCTTCAAGATTAGCTCTGATCTTGGGAAAACCTACTTCTCTAGAGTCTGTCTCATGTTTCCACCTAAAATAATTCTAAATGCCCATCAAGACCCATCTTCTGGTTTAAAGAATTTTAGACATTTCATTTTTTCTCAATGTTCTCTCTATTGTGAGAGCTCCTGAATCTCAAGGAACAATCCAGTTTGTCATATTTCCAGCCCGAGTTTGCAGTCCCAAGTCTACATACAAGTTTCATTTTCTGTTCTGAAATCACTCACTCTCCTCCCTCTCCCATCATGAAACCCCATCAGGAACAGCAAGGGGGCAGAGAGACACTCACTATCCCTCCAGCAGCCTCTGCCTGTGCATGGCCAGGTCAGGGAGGGACAGGAGCGCAAGGCGCTGGGGACAAGGAGTGTCACCATGCACGACTCCTCCAGCCTGTTGTCTGACAAGGCTTAACAGAACCCTGTCCGGGTCTGGTTCTCCTGCATGGTGCACACTTCGGGAGGTGAATCCAAGGGCCTTTTCCAGCCAGGGTTTCTGAATGTCTCCATGCTGAGAGGTGAAGTACTTGACATTTGGCTGCCATGCTGTTGTGAGCACGTCTGATTTTGCACAAGGCATGTGGAAATCAGAATGTACCTGTCACAGGTGTCAACCTCTGTCTGACGGGTACAGATCTGGAGAGTGGTCACAACTTGCTGTTCCTCATTGCAAGTATCTTCTTTGTGACCTTTCATCTGCAGATGAGCAGGCACCAGGCTTTACATGCTAATGTGTCCCTTTACATTCCATGGTTTTCCTTCCAGTTTTAAGGCTGTATGAAGGGAATTCATGAGACAAAGTAGCTGGGGGTGAGCACAGTTGTCACTAAGACCACAGGAAGCATGCTTGGAAATAGCATTGACTTTTTCTGGCCACCAGGATACCAGTGGAGAGTTACAGCTTTTGTATAATAGGTGAACTTGCCAATCTTTTGCACATTTAAGAATATATTATTTGATACCCCTTTACATTTATTTAGGAATACCCTGTCTTGTTTGACAAAGGATTACAGATAGCTATTGCATCTTATAAAGCGTAGGCAATTTTCCCATTGTCTTAAGTTTTCATAACGTACATTAGACCTAGTTAACTAATTACTTTTTAGGGAAGATGATTTTTCATTAAGCACACCACTGTTGGTAATAGCACGGTTGCCATTGGGAACTAGTACTGCTCAAGGTGGAAAAAAAAATCTGTTATTTTGTTTGAGTCACTGGCAACTCAAGTAACACCATGTTCTTTCATTGATGGATGGTAGCTGGAAATTTCTTCTAGTTTTATGAGTGTTTCAACTTTTCTCATTGAGTTTGTAAGACAATGGTAGCTGGAAATTTCTTCTAGTTTTATGAGTGTTTCAACTTTTCTCATTGAGTTTGTAAGACAATCTTTCTTTCAATTTTTATTTACTGTATTATCACCTTCATGTATCAAAACAAAATGTATTTACAGCCATTAAATTTCTTATTGAAATTTATTTTGTACCTCTGAAACTCTGTAACCCCAAAACTTCACAGACAAAGAGTCATGGCCAAGATCTGCTTCCCTGGAACAGAAACCACTGCAGCCAGAAACTGGAAGAAACACTTAAGCAGTAAATTTGATGAATTGTTTCTGGCTGAATATGGACTAGCAGGAGAGTGAAAAACTCCTACAGGCCACGAGCTTAGTGGGGTCCCTATACATTCAAGGGCTTTACCTCCAGGAACCCTACTAGGTTTTCACAGTACAAAACCAAGGAAGATCTCCTCATGGCTATAAAAGAAAGTGGGAAAAAATAATCATTTTAAAATACATCAAGAACATTCTCCATGTAAAGTCCTGTTGTGTAGGAAAACAGACTTTCCCAGATCCTTATCCCATATACGAGAAGGGACATTTACCCAACATTTACATCACACTGTAGCCTTCTTTTCTCATCTAAGGAGAAAAGCAGCTAATACTTGTGTGAGTCACAGCCTAGGTCCACTAAAACACTAAGCTTTTATCAGAAGATTATAGAACATTTTTCCTCCTCTACTTCTACCACTATATCAGTAGGACTCTAGTATAATAACAGTAGATCACTGCTGTAAGAACTGCAGAGTACAGACTTTACTTAAGGAGGAATCCTTAAAGAAGCCCTTCAAAGAAAACATTGGAGGCAAACAGAAGGACACTAGAGAAAATAGAAGCCCTTGGCACATAAAGCTACAGAACACATCAGGCAAGCCCAGACTCAAGCCAGATTAACTTAGAATCTCATACTAAAGGACTGTTACCTCATTTCTTACTACCCAATACATCATGCCCGGCTTTTAGCAAAAAATTATAAGACATGCTGAAAAAGCAGAAAAAAAACACAGTCTGAGGAGCAAAGCAAGAATTAGAACCATACTCAGTTATGACACAGATTGTGGAAGTATCAGATAGAAAATTTAAAACAACTATGATTGGTGTTTTAAGGGTATCAATGAAAAAAGCAAACAACATGCAAAAACAGATGAGCAAGGTAAGCAAAGAGATGAAAACTCTAAGAAAGAAGGAAAAATAATGCTAGAAATAAAAGCACTGTAACAGAAATGAAGAATGTTTTGATGAGCTCATTGATAGAATGATCATGGCCAAGGAAAACCTTCTAGGTTGAAATACAAAGAGAAAAGAATAACAAAAGAGAACAAAACATAAAAAAAACTGTGGAATAATTTTTTAAAGTATAACATAAGCATAACTGGAAGATCAGAATGACAAGAAAGAGAGACTGGAGAAGAAAAAATATATGAAGCAAAAATGGCCAAGAATTTAACAAAATTAATGACTAACTGTAGATCAAGGAAGCTCAGCAAACACCAAGCAGGACAAGTCCCCCCACAAAAGAAATCTACACCTAGGCATATCATATTTGAACTGAATAAAACCAAAACCAAAGGGGAAAATCTTAAAAGAAAAAACAAAAACAAACAGAAG
>NW_016813906.1:1643869-1665700 GCF_001698545.2 Rhinopithecus bieti | reverse complement strand
GCAGACTGCTGTGCTAGCAATGAGGGAGGCTCCGTGGCCATGGGACCCTCCCGGCCAGGTGTGGGTATAATCTCCTGGTGTGCCCGTTTGCTTAGAGCGCAGTATTGGGGTGGGAGTTACCCGATTTTCCAGGTGTTGTGTGTCTCAGTTCCCCTGGCTAGGAAAAGGGATTCCCTTCCCCCTTGCGCTTCCCAGGTGAGGCAATGCCTCGCCCTGCTTCAGCTCTCGCTGGTTGGGCTGCAGCAGCTGACCAGCACCAATTGTCCGGCACTCCCCAGTGAGATGACTCCAGTACCTCAGTTGAAAATGCAGAAATCACCGGTCTTCTGTGTCGCTCGCACTGGGAGTTGGAGACTGGAGCTGTTCCTATTCGGCCATCTTGCTCCGCCCCCCAGTAACGGTTTTTCTTTTCCATATTTAGTCCTTCCTTCAGGAGCTCTTGTAACACAGGCCTGGTGGTGACAAAATCCCTCAGCATTTGCTCGTCTGTAGAGGATTTCATTTCTCCTTCACTTATGAAGCTTAGTCTGGCTGGATATGAAATTCTGGGTTGAAAATTCTTTCTTTAAGAATGTTGAATATTGGCCCCCGATCTCTTCTGGCTTATAGGGTTTCTGCAGAGAGATCCACTGTTAGTCTGATGGGCTTTCCTTTGAAGGTAACCTGACCTTTCTCTCTGGCTGCCCTTAACATTTTTTCCTTCATTTCAACCTTGGTGAATCTGACAATTACGTGTCTTGGGGTTCCTCTTCTCAAGGAGTATCTTTGTGGTGTTCTCTGTATTTCCTGAATTGAAATGTTGGCCTGTCTCACTGCATTGGGGAAGTTCTCCTGGATAATATCCTGAAGTGCATTTTCCAACTTGGTCCCATTCTCCCCATCACTTTCAGGTACACCAATCAAATGTAGGTTTGGTCTTTTCAGATAGTCCCATATTTCTTGGTGACTTGGTTTGTTCCTTCTCATTCTTTTTTCTCTAATCTTATCTTCATGCTTTATTTCATTAAGTTGATCTTCAATCTCTGATATCCTTTCTTTCGCTTGATCAATTCAGCTATTGATACTTGTGTATGCTTCACAAAGTTCTCGTGCTGTGTTTTTCAGCCCCATCAGGTCATTTATGTTCTTCTCTAACCCGGTTATTCTAGTTAGCAGTTTCTGTAACCTTTTATCAAAGTTCTTAACTTTTAGAACATGCTCCTTTAGCTCGGATGAGTTTGTTATTACCCACCTTCTAAAGCCTACTTCTGTTAATTTATCAAACTCATTCTCTGTCCAGTTTTGTTCCCTTGCTGGCAAGAAGTTGTGATCCTTGGAGGAAAAGAGGCATTCTGGTTTTTGGAATTTTCAGCCTCTTTGTGCTGGTTTTTCCTCATCTTCGTGGATTTATCTATTTTTGGTCTTTGATGTTGGTAACCTTCGGATGGGGTTTTTGTGTGGCCATCCTTTTCATTGATGTTGATGCCATTGCTTTCTGTTTGTTAGTATTCCTTCTAAAAGTCAAGCCCCTCTTCTGCAGGTCTGCTGGAGTTTGCTGGAGGTCCACTCCAGACCCTTTTTGCCTGGGTATCACCAGCAGAGGCTGCAGAACAGCAAAGACTGCTGCCTGCTCCTTCCTCTGAAAGCTTCATCCCAGAGGGGCACTTGCAACATGCCAGCTGGAGCTGCCCTGTATGAGGTGTCTGCCTACCCCTGCTGGGTGGTGTCTCCCCATCAGGAGGCATGGGGGTCAGGGACCCACTTGAGGAGGCAGTCTCTCCCTTAGTATATCTTGAGCGCTATGCAGGGAGATCTGCTGCTCTCTTCAGAGCTGGCAGGCAGGAATGTTTAAGTCTGCCGAAGCTGCACCCACAGCCGCCCCTTCCCCCAGGTGCTCCGTCCCAGGGAGATGGGAGCTTTATCTATAAGCCCCTGACTGGGGCTGCTATCTTTGTTTCAGCAATGTCTTGCCTAAAGAGGAAGAATCTAGAGAGGCAGTCTGGCTCCAGTGTCTTTGCTGAACTGCAGTGGGTTCTGTCTAGTTCAAAATTCCTGGCAGCTTTGTTTACACTGTGAAGGGAAAACCACCTACTCAATCCTCAGTAATGGTGGACTCCCATCCCGCCACCAAGCTTGAGCATCCAGCTTGACTTCAGAGTGCTGTGCTGGCAGTGAGAATTTCAAGCCAGGGGATCTTAGCTTGCTGGGCTCCATGGGGTGGGATCCACTGAGCAAGACCACTTGGCTCCCTGGCTTCAGTCCCCTTTCCAGGGGAGTGAATGGTTCTGTCTCACTGGTGTTCCAGGTGCCACTGGGGTATGAATAAAAACTCCTGCAGCTAGCTCAGTGTCTGCCCAGTCACCCAGTTTTGTGCTTGAAACCCAGGCACCCAAGGGAATCTCCTGGTCTGCAGGTTGCAAAGACCATGGAAAAAGTGTAGTATCTGGGCTGGATAGCTCTGTTCCTCACAGCACAGTCCCTCACTGCTTCCCTTGGCTAGGGGAGGGAGTTCCCCAATCCCTTGCACTTCCCAGGTGAGGCAACACCCCACCCTGCTTCTGTTCTCCCTCCATGGGCTGTACCTGCTGTCTAACCATTCCCAGTGAGATGAACTGGCTACCTCAGTTGGAAATGCAGAAATCACCTGCCTTCTGCATTGGTCTCGCTGGGACCTGCAGACCAGAGCTATTACTATTTGGCCATCTTGCCCAGGAATCTCCAGGTTTCATTTTTAAGCAGTTCAAAATTATTCTTATGTTTGCCTGTCATGAAGGTGATAATTAAGATAACTCTTTTATTTACACATTTATTTATGCCATGTTACAGGTGAGGGCTCCTATAATTCATTAGTTAATTTAAAAAGTTTATTCATTTTTGTAGTAATGGTTAGAGGGCAAAATGAAATGATGGGCAAAATAAATACTAAGGCAATAGGCTACCAGCAGTATCCTATAATACCCAGGTACAATCGGTGACAATGGCTGCAAGCTTAGCTGGCCTTACATGATCTTTCTTCTTTCTTTCTTTTTTTTTTTTTTTTTTTGGTTAAGTATTTTATACCCCATTTTCTTTTTTTTTTTTTTTTTCCAGCATTTCCTCCAATATAGATCCATATTATTTTCTGTCTTATAATTGGTTTTTTCCCCCCTGAGTTCTTCTCCCTTTTCCTCTGACCTACTGACTCCCAAGAGTGAGTTGCATACAACATAAGAATCTCATTTCCCTATATTGGTAAGACTGGGGTGCCCCAATATCATTGCTTGCTTTTGTTGTACTGGGCTGGTAGGCCCATAAAAAAGCCAACCTGCCTCTGCCTCCACTGCTCTTTCCCTCATGCCCACCAGTCAACCACTGCCCCATGGAAGCCAGCAGAAGGATCCTCTCTGGCTTTTGTTTCTCTGGAGAAAAAGGAAAGGGGATGTCTGTGGCCTGAAGTAGTCTTGGCATGAAATACTGAAATTACCCTGCCTCCTTCCTGTGACAGAATCTATCTTAGCCTGCAGTGTCCTGAGTTTTGATTGAGCTCAGAAAAGTGTAGAAGCCAAGTAGTACCAAGTGCAGCCGAGAAGCCTTTATCACTTTGTTGAGGAGCTAAAATGCTTGTAGGCCAGTATTCAATAATTATTGAATGGATAAATCTATGAATTTAGAAGGCATTGCTTAGAAGTCATTGTGATATTTCACTGATGTGTAATTTGTATAAATCCCTAGGATAATAGTATTTTCAAGCTACAGAAAGGCCTTGGAGAAAAATCTTCTCATCTAAGCCTTTTATTTTCTAAATGAAGGAACTAGCTCAAAGAGGTTACTTAACTTTCCTAAGGTCATACTACTACTGGTTGATCCTTGAACCAGAATCCCTTTTATTATTACCAGCTTTCTAACTAAATATATGATGTAGTGGTATAATAATATGTACTGAAGATTGGTACCCATTTGTTAGTGTGAACCCTAGTTAATCCCTGGGTCCCATCTCTCTCAAGGCATTGTTTATAACTAGACTCTCTCATGCTCTCATTGCCATTTCCTTTTTGCACATTGTATGAGTATATTTATGTTTGTGTGTCTTTCCTCTCCCTACCCATTTAGCCTCAATTAATGCAATGGCATTGAAGATTTAAAGACCCAATCTTGCTGACCATTACACTCTACCCCAGAAACAGGGCATCTTAAACTACCCCATGGCTTAAGAAGAACACTTCTTCCAAATGAAAAAAGCAAACTTGTATTTGATCTTTCAAAATTAGACTCTTTTTTGGATCAGTGCTTCATTGGCAACATAATTAATTCAATTAACAATCAATTTAATTGATATAAAGAGAAACCCAACTTTGACAGAAATCAGAGCTTCAGGCTTGGAACTTTCCTATGTAAGTGCATTGTCATTGCCTCAAACATAAATTATATGGATAGCTATTCCCAACACAGTCATCATTCAAGGATTTAATTTTTGATCATGTCACATGCTTTAGAATACATTTGTAAACTGCCCCTCTTTGGAAAACAAATGCTTCATAAAAATAACACTTACACTTTGGTATGTTCAGTGGAATCAGGACAGGATATTCTACCAGTCCAATCAGACCATGACATACAACTACATACTCAGACTAAGCTCTTAGTCCTAGTTCCCAAGAGTAGAAACAGTTTTAAATGATTACAGAATTCTGCCATGACCAAAATTCTTTGTTCACTAGATTTGGCTAATAAAAAGTTCCTTGTTTTAGCCTTCAAAGGTTATTCTTAAAATGCAAGGCAACCTCTATCACTGTCAGCCAGGAATCTCTTAGCTGTAATTAGCTTATCAACACTGGGTCAGCTATGTTTTTATGGGAACAAAGATTTCATGGTCTGGAACAGAAAGCAATGGCAAAGTAGGTCCTGGAAAGCCAAGGACCAGCAAAAGTGTACAAGGGAAACCCAATCAGTATTCTAAATAATCGATTTACAGGCCTTTTGATAAAACATGCAGTATGAAGATAGTTGATTGCTTTGTTAATAGTCTATGCTTAATTAATATTAGTTAGAGTGAGTTGAGAGATATTTTTCTCACCTTCAAATAGTTTCCCATTGCTGGAAGTATGCATGTATACGTTAGATGGTCATGTTGAGGGGTGTCAGTAGTCTAGTGCAAGTAATGACACACTAGCAGCACATGAAATTAACATGGAATTGAATGGAATGGAAAATGTCACAGTGTATTACATGCAGTAAGGATAAATACTGTTTTGTGAAACTTTTGTTTCATTTGTCTCTGCCTACACATGTACCTAAGCATAACACGGCCATTGTGGCAAGAAAAGTAAATCACTTGTTTAGATGACTTCCAGAACCTATTCTATTTATTCATCTTACCTCTCCATTATATTTTACACCACCTCATTCATAGCAGGTGCTCAAGAACAATTATCCATAAAATCAAGTAGAAATAATAGAACCTTGGAGTCTCAACAACTCTGCAAGGGAGGTATTCTGACCTTGGTTTTACAGAAGATTAAATTAAATCACTTGCCTACATTAAATGACTTGCTCAAGGCCACCTAGCTGATAAGCTCCTGTGCCAATATTTGAATCTAGTCAGAACAGGGCTCTCCAAGACCAGATATGAGCGATACTCCCTAATACTCTTCAGAAGCTAAATTATGAAATAGCAGAAATTAAAAGTAAAAATTTGCCAGGAATGTTTAGCCAATGAAAATACAATTATTGTGACCACTTCAGAAATGGCAACATTTTCAAGTTGTAAATTTCTATTATTAGGATAAACAAAACTCTGAATCACATAATCTAAAGTGACATTACCCAAGTGTTAGTCCATAGATTGTCTACATCATAATCACTGGAGGAGCTTTAAAAAATACAGATTCCCAAGCTTCGCTCCTAGAGAATCTGAGTGAAAGGTACATTTACAAAGCCTCCAGTGGTTATGCACAGACAGGTTTGAGAACCACTAGACCCACTCACGTTCCTAGGTTTAAGAACTTTTTAACTGGAGGAAATGTTGGATGACATCTAGCCCTTTGGTGGCAATAGATTTCACCTTGAGGGCCAAAGGCAAACAATAAATAATGGCTGCTCAGAAAATCAGCAGAGACAGATTCCAAAACAGTGCCTAGGCCCAAGAGTAACAGACGATGTCCGACATGGATAAGGAGGTAGAAAGAGTCCCACTATAATCCAAGCCCTTTATTTTCCCACCCTGTATGCCCAAAAACATACATTTCAGTGACATGGGAATAAAACCCAGGCTTCCTCACTCCTAGTTTGGTGCTTTATTTATAACAATTTCCATTACTCATAATAAGGCTTATCAGAAATGCTGGTTTCTAGAGTGCTTCTTGCTAGTATATGGCAGAAAAAGTCAACATTTACTTTATTTCAAAGATTAAGGCAAATCTGCCCTAATTGCTCCTACTCATCAATGCCTTGGCCACTTTAAAAGGCAGGTTGTCTATTTTATTCCATTATTATCTACAAAATTTTAAAAACTGAGATCCCTTGAGAATTAAATATAGAAAATTATATGTTTTATTTCCAAAGTCCTACCACAGTTTCTGGCTTGGGTTTAAATTCATACTAAAGAATATATGACTGATGTAAGATCTTTTCTTAAGAACAGATTTGGTGAAATTGTACAGCATGAAGAAAGAATGACTGGTACCTGAGGGGAAGAAGAAACATCACTGAGGGAAGAGAAAGGCACAAGAGATGGTGCTTGCAGTATGAAGGGAATCTGTCCACTTCACAATTGTGCTAAAATAGCTATGATATGGTGAAGAAAAGAAAAGTCGGAGAATGTGTGCTCTTCCATCTGGGGCTTTACGCACATTGCTTCTTTAGTATCAATATCCTCATCAGTAAAACATGGGTAATAACTCCTACCCCTCAGGGTTGTTCTCAGAATTCATCTAGAAAAACCTTAAGCTCCAGAAACAGCCCAGTGCAGCTCCCAGCATATACAATTCCCCAGCAAATGTTTATTTAATCGATGTGCCAGGTATGGGCAGAAAACTTTGTATGTACTGAAAAACCTCTCCATGAAAACCAACATCGAGATCTGTTTAACCCAGGGCCCTACCTGAAATGAGACCCCTGAGTCACCCAAAACAATACCCAAAGGGAACGAACACAGGAGGTAACATTGTGTCACAGGCCCCAGAAGACAGGGCTAATCACAGAGTGTAGTACCCAGACACAGGAAGGGCTTGGGATACCAGGTTTACAGACAAGGAAACTCCAAACCACCCATGGTCAGGAAGCATGGCCCCTTGTCCCAGCTTCTGTAAGCAGTGTCTGGGTGGCACCTCGGGAAAACATGTATTTCTGGCCCTGGAAGGCTTCATTTTGGATTAAACACAAGGTTTTATAGGGAACTAAACATTTGGACTTCATTCCTTCTCCAGCATGATGTCTGCCGAATATTTCCAACAGGTACTTTTGAACAAGACCTATTCTGAGGTGATATGGGTAAATTGCAAAAACATTAATTTACTATTAACATAATTACAGGGTTTTTTCTCCTCTCTAGATGTTGTTTAGTGCTTGGGGCCAAATCCCTTTCACTCTCACAATACCTTCTTTGTCTTAAAAAGGAGATACTACAGTGTCTGGTTGGTGGGGGGAAAGTGCCCTTTGAAATTTCCTGTTATCACAGTCATAAGCTGTCTCTAATCAGAAGCTGTGCAATAAATAGACACAAGGCTCCCTTAAAATGCCTACAGTCTGCTAAGAATTAAATGTCTTCCTTTGCGTCTCTCCTCAAAATATATTTTTAAATAGTTGCTCAGTCCTAAGCTTTCCCTAATAAGGTTTCATTTAAATAAATTTGGAAATATTTTCCTTGTTTTAGAGAAAGCCACTCTATTTGGAAATGTCAGATAAAAATACACGTACGTTATAAGGCTATCACCTATTTTCAGCGATGTTTTTTCAAGCTCTCGCTTTTCCTTTCTTTCTTTCTTTTTTCTCCTTCCGTTTGCTGTTCCCAGTAGCTTCTGGGAGCTCCCTCACCCAAGAGGACCAGGCTCATCAGATCACAAACAATTTCATCTGTTTTCCTGGCTGTAGCCATTATACGAACAAAACTGGCCCCCATTGTCCCATATAGCCCTCCTGAGTCACCCCAGCTCTCTAAACCCCAGCCGGGGCCATGTGACTGCATTGAAACCAACTTGCCCTTAACTTTGGAAAATTAGCCACTCTCCTCCTTGCTGTGCCATGTCAAAATTAAAGAGTAAACAGAGGTCCCCCCAATCCCCCTGATTGCATTAATCATTCAAATGACGTATTAGCATTCTTCAGACTCTTCTGTTGTGCTTCTAAATTAACACCTCCAGGTTCAAGGGAATAGAAATTAACTGAATTATCTGGCAGCCCCAGATGTCCTAGCATGCTCTTCCTTCTTGCTGATTTAATACGCCTGAAGAACAGTTATGAGGCAGAAACACCGCTAATGGTCAAGAAATAATTTATGACATGTGTAACCAATAGCCTTAGCCCTCCTCCCACCTTCCAGAGTTGTCCGGATTCCAGGTGAACCCTGGTTACCACGGGGACCCCACTGCCACTGGGCACGGCCACCTTACTAAAGCCAGGAGTCCAACTGCCCAGGACCAGCTGCATAGAACCCAGAAGCAGAGCTTCAGAGCTGGTCTGAGGGGTCTGTCCCAGAGAGCAGGAGAGGGTGTGAAAGGAGAGCCCGTGGGATCCAAAAAGGGGCCCCTCTGACACCTCCCAGCTCTGGCCATGAGCAACCTTCTTGTCGAGGCATGAAAAGGATCAGCGATTCCACAGAGTTGTGGAAGGGCTTTTTAGAACATTGATGTAATCCTTCACAACAGAAGCCAGTTTCCCTTGGGGGTTAATCCTGTCATTTGGGAGTGTCTCCAGGGCATTAAGCCATAATTGCTTGCATAACTCCAAGAGGCAAACAGGAAGCTGGAGCACACACTCATTCAGAAGCTTCCTAGAGCAGGCAGGTCCCGTCCTCGGAATTGCAGCTCCTTCCAGACCAAAGCGCCATCCCCCATCCATTCTGAAGGATGTCCCCCCAAAAAGAAGGAAGCCTGAGAGCTCACACAGGAAACTCACCCCTGTCCTGGCTCCCAGCTGCCTGGCTGTCCCCAAGCTAGGAGTAGGGAGATGAGGATCAGGGGAGAGTCAACACGAGGCGTCACCCGAACACAGGGGCCTCACAATAATAGGCAGAAATGCAAACGCTTTCGCCATGTCTTGGTGGGAACCAAAACATCAGATGTTTATTAAATGCCATAGCGGTGGTGACTACTTTGCACAGCGAGCCCAGAAGTGTATGCTGTCACTTTAAAAAAAATTGAGCCGATGCCAGGCTAGTCATGGTAATGCTCCCATGGCATGATTAGATTCATGCCCAGGGTTGTATTTGCATATGATATTCAGGGCATGATTTTTTTATTGTTCTTAATCAGAGCCGAATGTCAACAAAATAAATGAAGTTGCGAGTTGAAGTGAAATTTTTATCACATCAGGGATGTGCTTTTTCTCCCATTTATCACAGCCCATATTGAGAGAGTGAAATTTTTTGAAAATGTGGTAATCAATGGAAGAGCTCCATATGGCAGGGATCAAAGGTGTTACATAGTGTGTGGTTCTGCTTTATTGCCAGCCAGTACTGTTAATTGGACAACAAGATCAGAGGCAATATTAAAATCCAATTAAATTGATATGAACAGATTGCCAAGTGATGTACACTAATGTATAATTGAGTATCAAGCAAATGCAAGTCCCCGTCTTCTGCTTCTACCTCCTGAATAAATGATGGCGCCATAGAGGACAGAAACAAGTTTGCACATTAGCTGCACAGCTCTGGGCTCTCATTTGTTACTTTCAGAGTTGATGACTTTTGGTTTTCCTCCTAGTCTGTCTTAAAGAGACAGGCCCATTCCCCGCCCCCCAAGCCCCCACCCTTTACCCCCCACCTGGGGTGGGTTTTCTTCCCCGAAATCATTTTCCCCTTTCGGGGACTGGAAATGAAACCCATGTTTCATATGCTTCATTACATGTCTATTATACAGCAGGTCCTAAAGAGCAGTGCATTGATAATATATTGTGCTAGTTGTAAATGATCTGTCCATCTGGAGTGGCACGCTAACACATTTCTAATGCCGTTTCCCAGATATAAATTATAGCAGAATGTTTCTCAATCCGAAAGGAAAAAGAAAGAAAGCAAGCAAGCAAAGCCCTGAATGAACACTGTCGGAATACCTCCGCACACAAAGAAGGGCCGGAGCCGCAGGTGAAAGAGTTGTCTGGGATGTGGATCCGCGGAGTAGATCCTGTGGCCCAAGCTCCTGACTGGTTACCAGCAGGAGCTGAAGTGGGCCTCCATTCATTCGTCTCCAAACAAGGCCGGGAAGGGACAGATCGAGAGGAAAGCAGTCCCTCCCACTCAATTAGAGCAATTAGCTCACAGGCCGTACAGGGGCCAGGCCTGGCTGAATGGGATCCCCCAGCCCCACCGTTTGTTATCCGAGCTGAGCTCACACAAATTAATGAGGAGAGGGAATGAGGAAAGCCAAGGGCTGTTGCTGGCAAACACTCTGGGGGCCTCGTCCCTTCCTCCTGTAAGAACAGCCCCAGATTACCCCCAACAATAAAACCTGTTAACTTATACAACTTTGCTTAAGAAACAAGCCTGATGGGACGTTGGCAGACTTCCCTGCTGCCAACCGAGAACTATTGCGGGCAGCCGCGGGCTTCTCAGGACTTAAGCGCATGATGGAATGGTAAACGAGGGAGCAGACTGTTTATTCCAGCAGCCAGATTGTTTCTGGCCATAAAGTTCTGTGTTTGGAAAGTTTTTTTTTTTTTTTTTTCTCCCCGGTATATTACCAAAAGTGGGGGGGCAGGGAGAAGAGGGTAGAGAAAGAGGTATTGAGCAAAGATTTTTTTTTTTTTTTATTCAAGCTGTTCCAAAAAAAGCATTGACCTTCCTGGGTTTAAATGGGCTCTGCTAATAAATACATAAGCCCATTTCAGTATTGCAGAAAAGGGAAGGGAAGAAGGAAGCGAGTCCAAGCCGGAGCAGGGAGGAGTGGTGTTATTAAAATAAATTCTAAGGAATGGGATTTTAACTAGTTTGGAATTTGAGTTGCAAAGTTAGGCACATTTCAAGTTTTGATCAAACATTTATGTTTCTTTACAAATAGGTACACACTTTAAGAGATTAAATTTTATTTGTGGGCCTTAAAAAACTGAGATGATATCTACACTCATAAACCAGTTTGAATTGTATTTTTTGGCTTATATTAGTCAAAAACAAGTGGCGGATTCCTGGTCAGTAGCTACTTACTAAGCAACTGATACATCAAAATGATGTTTTGCTTTCTTTTCCCCAAACCCTCCTGACTTAGGTCCAAACAGCCTCATATTTGCAGTTCACTTTGAAAGTGGAGCAAAGAGAAACTCCAAGTGGAGGCAGACCTACCACACACCTAGCAACACCGTTGAAACCTGGGATTCTGCCCACACAAACCACAACAGATAAAGCCGGTGAAGGCTGGCGTCCTATTAAGCGAGGAAAGCAAGACCAGACTGTCTTTTGCGTACAGCAGAAGTGTGCTTTTTAATAAGGCAGGCAGCTCAGGGCTGGAACTCCTCTCTGTAGCAAGAGTTTCCCCACAAGTAACAGAAAGATGGGCTCTCTAGCATGATACTCAAAGGTCTCTTGGAATTAGGGTGGAGTAGTTTCTAGCAGCTGCTGTTTTACCTGAATTCTGTGGTGCCTACTTGCCCATACTGTGAGCGGTGGGTTGCCAAAAGCAGCTCTAAGATGAGAGGAAGCAGGGCAAGACCCTGAAATATCTTTCTTTTTTTTTTTTTTTTTTTTTTTGACATTATGGATGGATGTGTAGCATGAGCATAAAGCCGCAGATGTTTGGGGTAGTTTGTTACTGCAGCATAACCTAATCCCTCTGACAGATACAATGAACTTAATATTTTAGCAAAATAAATTGAGTAGTCTGCAACAAACAAAAAGTAGGTTGTTTATCTTGAAACAACATCAGCCTCACTTGGTAACAGTGCCCCAATATTTCTGGACCTGTTCTGGTGCTCAAAATGTGGAAAATCAAAACATCTGAAGAACTGGGTGATGCTGATCAGAACAGCTCCTACAGTAGAACTGCTCTTGGTGCCCATGATTGTGCAGTGCATTTCAGAACCTTTCTTCTTTCACTCATCACAACCTGCAAAGTAAGAGGTATTATGCTTATGTTTTCAGAGGAAGCAACTGAATCTCAGAGAGGTTAAGTAACTTTCCAGAAGTCACACAGGGGAAGAGACAAAACTGAAATTTAAATACAGACCTACCTAAATTTAATCTATATTTTTTTCTTACTTTTGTCCTACACAATCCAGCCTCCCACAGTTGCTTCATAGAAAAGATCGGTCATTCCAAAGTCTATTTAAACTACAAACTTGAACCCATCACTACATGGAGACCTGGATTCAAGATGCTTAAAGAAACAAGAGTTATCCCTGAAAAGACCAAGGAGAGTCTCAGAGGTGGTTCTGAAGGCAATGCATTAGAAATCTGGGGCCCCGGTATCAGGATTTTTGCTAAGACATATTATGGCTTTGAGTAGGTCACTAATTCTCCCTCTCTGTGTTGTTCTACTTTCTCTAGAAACAGTGGCACCAGCAACCTACCTCTTTCCCTTAAATGCAGATTTGTTTAAACACTGAAATCACTTTAAATTCTTCAGGGAAGAAAACAATCTAACCAAATCACCATTATTATCATATATCTATGTTGTAATGATCAGGACCATTCCCATTCATTCTGACTTTCTTCCTTCCAGGAAACATGGTAGGATTTGAAATTAAATGTGGGCAGGTATTTTTAGACAACACAGAAAGTGGTAAGTGCCCCTCCTGATAGGAGATTTTTTGTTTTTTGTTTTTTGTTTTGGTTTTTTTTTTAATGGAGTTTCATTCTTATTTCCCAGGTTGGAGTGCAATGGTGTGATCTCGGCTCACCACAACCTCCGCCTCCTAGGTTCAAGTGATTCTCCGGCCTCAGCCCCCGCAAGAAGCTGGGATTACAGGCATGCGCCACCACGCCCAGCTAATTTTATAGTTTTAGTAGAGATGGGATTTCTCCATGTTGGTCAGGCTGGTCTTGAGCTACCAGCCTCAGGTGTTCCTCCTGCCTGGGCCTCCCAAAGTGCTGGGATTACAGGTGTGAACCACAGCACCCAGCCCTGATAGGAGATTTAAAAGCCAGCATGCTTCATTACATCCTTTCCCCTTATGGCAATGATATGGGAGAACATACTGAAATTGAGCCTCCATCAGCTTAAATCCTTGTGTGACTATGATGAGCAGGGCCTGTCTGTGACCTGAGATGGATATGTAGCATGGAGAGTAAAGTCAGAGATGTTTAGGGTACTTTGTTACTGCAGCATAACTTAATCCCCCTGACAGATACAGATCCTACAGAGAGTATCAACAGGAAGAAGCAGGCTGGAAAGTAAAGGCATTGAATGAAGAAAATCCACTCATTTAAGAAATATTTATTAAGCATCTATTTTTATCACTGGGTGCGCTGCTGTGCTAGAGATACAGTAGTCTTCCTGAATTGGGAAATCCAAAAGAGCATTTTCTATAGAATAATACATACATATGTATGTATTATTATAGATAGGTTTATTATGTATTATGTGATTGAAATTAGAAAAGTATTTGCTTTTGACAGATATTTTTATTATCAAAATCCATTTGTAGTCTACAGAAAAAAAAAAAAATCCCCCCAAAATCATCCACAAATCTACCTCTCAAGTGAATCTGCTTAGTTGCTTCCTTCTCTTTGATTCTCTGTGGTTATTCATTTGTAAAAGTATGGCTAACTACACATAAAAGAGAGAAGACTGTAACCTAGGTGTATTAAAACATTGCAGGCTGGTGAGCATTTCTATAGACTTCTTCTAAAGGCTAATATTAAAGATCAAGATTATAAAAGAAATAGACTACTCCTCCCCATGGGTATCCCATCTTTATTACCACTTAGGGCCAAATACATAAATAAGTAAACTTGAGGTTTCCCCCATTTAATAGAGTTTACATAAAGTTCAGTTTTGTTTGGGAGAAAAACAATTGTCCGTTGTAATGAGTTCACGCTACGTGCGGCTTGGTTCTCCTTTCCATCTCTTATGGGCTTCCCTTCCCTGTGCTATTGAGGTTTTCACATTGGTAGGCAGTGGCTGGCATTCCATCATAAATAACCTAACAGCATGCAGTGTAAAACCTTAGAAAAAGCTTTTTTAGGAAACTTGGCAAGAAAAATGTTATGTGAGAAAATGTCAAATACCATAGTCCCATGGTGATTTTTTCAATTCTTTTCCATTCTTATAATTGTTTATGAAATTAAAGTTTTCCATAATTAAGCATTTCCATACATTAAATAGAAATTCATTTTTGTAAATATATATACACACACAACAGGCACACACACACATATGTATGCATGTATGTATATATACATTTAAAAGGCAAGTTTAAGAGTATGTGCTGTTGAAGAGTACATGCTCAGGAGTAAGAAAAACACCGTGGAGTGGTCAGAAGCAGCATGATGTTGGGAAAAGCCCCAGCTCAGCTACTCCCAATCTCTGTCCTTACAGCAAATCCCTTCACCTCTCTGGGCTTCTGCCATCTCACTTACAAAACAAGGAGATCTTGCCAGATGCTTTCAAATGCCCCTTCTTGCTCGTCCATCCATGGATCCATTCCTAAAGCTGCTTCCAGTTTGTAAATGTTATTGGGTAAATTGAAAGTCTGTGTGGCTAGGATTCCAACTGGGTAGAAATATGTCAGCCAACAGCAAAAAGGGAAAACTCAAACATGAAAAAGTTGTATCAGAATGGTGGAACGGCGGAAGATGTTTCTGTTTTCCCACATTTGCTCAGTGTTATTGCTATATTACTTTTTACAATTTTATAAATTAATAAACATTAAATAAAGAGAACAGCCTGTGTACAGGGCAGTATTAATAATTACTTTCAAAGAATGTCAACACATGAACACAAACCCTTCCTTATCTTTATAGGCACACAATATATTTACTATACACCAAATCAATATGATTATCAGCTCTAATTTTCAATAGCAAAATTTTCTTAAGCAACACAATTTATTTGCCTAAAGATGTCAGGTAAACTCGTTTGGCAAGCACTTTTGTTATTCAATTGTCTGCTTTAGCATCATGGGCACTATAATACATTTCTAATGTCATCCCACCTCACCCTGGCCACGCATGCACATGTGCTTATAGACATGACCAAGTTGGCATTCTCAGGTTAATACTTACACCAAAGGTCATAAAAATCATGTTAAGCAGAAGTGCCCAGGGAATTTGGGTCTCTCTCTATTACCTTATTCTCTCTGAAATTTTGACAACATAATATGATTACATAATAAGTCAGGGCAGGAAGTAACAGAGACACCATTCCAGAAACCCAGGTGAAGCCTCCATGGAGCCACCTGAGTTGCATATCCTACCTGTGTGTAAAGTCAGGGAAGAAAACACTGTTGAGCCCTGAAAATTCCCACTCACTTCCCCACTCCACTCCCACCCAACCAAAAGCAGTTTCTTCCATGGGAGAAATTATGCAACTGAGAAAATGATATGTTCTCCATAGCATTACACACTGATAGTAACAAATGAATTATTTTAATCAACAAAAAACTTGGTGGCCCAAAGAATCACTTCCTCCTCAGTGCATTCTTACTGCCTCAAAATAACACCAAGTAGTGTCTTTTTGACCCTGGCTATACGAAATCAAGATTTTAAACCATCTTTCTTTCAGAATATTTGAAGTTTTCACATGAATTCTACATCCCACAAACCAGCTCACCAGAAATGCAGGCTCAGTCAGTGGCTCTAAAACCCTTACCTGAAGAATCTCAAGTCTGGTTGCTGTCAATACTTTCCTGAGGTTCAAGAAGAAAGAAAATGCAACTGACCCACCCCTACTCCCTACAAAGTGAGACTTCGGCATTGATAGGTGTCCTCCTACCTGAACAAAATAAAACTGCACAGAGCAGGAAGCCAACTGGAAGCCTTGGCAACAACCAAAAGAGTGAGACAACCATTCCACAGAATTTTCCTCCTCACAAGCTTCACTCATTCTCTTTTTGAAGGCGGTTCCTGATTTCTCCTCCAGCTGGTAATCCAGCTTTTGTAATAGACAAACAAACATTATTTGTAAATCTCTTGTCTTGTCACATTTTAGAAAATCCTTAGTCCATCTAAGATCAGGAGATCCTTAAACTAGGCAGGGAACTGTGAAGGGAGGCAATAACTGGAACAAAGGTGCCTAAGAATCACTGAGGCCATGTGCTGCATTGCCCAAGTACATCATAGAAATTACTTACCTTGACTCTGAAGCCAAGGTATTGAGTTCTAATCTCAGCTCTGCCACTTATCAGCTTGTAATCTTGAGCAATTTATTTCCTCACTCTATGTTTGTTTTTTCACTTGTGTAATGGGGATAACAATAGTGCCTTTTCCATTGGATTCTTGTGAAGATTAAAGGAACACTTATAATAGTACCAGGACATGGTAACTATTACATATTAACTATTATTTTTGCCACTTAGCCATTGTATGTCTTTGGATAAGCGATCACTGCACCTTCTTGAGTCTCCATGGACAAATGAAATTAATAATATCCTTATCCACCCAACTTACCTCACAGGGTTATTGAAAAGATCAAATAACCTAATTGAGGTAAAAAGTTCTTTAGGATGGAAATACACTTCACAGTAATATCTATAATATATTGCTTTTTAATATAATATATAATAATATTATACTTCAGTTGATTAAAACAAAATGCTTCATTTTAAAGGAATTAAAAAAGAAAAAGAAGAACAATCCTGGATTGGCCAGAAACTCCATCATGGGCTAAGTTGAGGGGACAAGTTGGAAGGGAATGTAGCAGCCTTGATTTTACTTCCAGTAGTACATCTTACCCCCAGTCTATGGAATGAATTGGGGGAATATGATAAATCTGCATCACTATGGCTCTGTGGCAAGTCATTTGTGTTTGTTCTGAGTGGCAAGACAATATAGTTTCTGGTCAATTCTGTCTTACTACAAGAGTCCTCTAAAATCAGAAATGTTTTGGGCACTGCTAGTAATTGCTAGGCAATGCAATTTCTGACCCCAATAACTGTCACAGGGGACTGGCAGATGCTGCTGTTAGAACTGCCCAGTCCCAATAGCTAGCCAGGCCAGATGATGATTTGGAGTTCAGGCCTCACAGGCAAGCCACTAGCTCTCCCTGAATATTGGTTGGACTGAACTTTTGGATTAAACGGCCAGTTGTGCTGATGCCAGGTGAACATGGTTGGAAGCAACAAGATGCCAAATGAATCAACTCCATGGGCACTCCTAGTCAACAGCTGAATGCATCTTTCATGTTTTTATTCTGTCAACCTGATGCCTTGCTAACACACAACCTTGACCATGTAACTGTGTGTCTTCTTCTTACTACCCCCTCCATTTCTTCCTCCCTGAAGTGCTGTGTCTTGGACTATCAGTCTTATTTCCACTCATCTGAACCCACTTCCATTTCCACACTGTCCATGTGGTTCTCAATAATTGGAGTTTTTCCTCCTCCTAAAAAATTCCTATTTCAAGGGGCGGTTCCAAGATGGCCGAATAGGAACAGCTCCAATCTACAGCTCCCAGCGTGAGCAATGCAGAAGACGGGTGATTTCTGTATTGCCAACTATGGTACCGGGTTCATCCCACTGGGGCTTATCAGACAGTGGGTGCAGCCCACCGAGCATGAGCCAAAGCAGGGTGAGGCATCGCCTCACCTGGGAAAGGCAAGAGGTCAAGGAATTCCCTTTCCTAGCCAAGGGAATCTGTGACAGATGGCACCTCAAAAATCGGGTCACTCCCACCCTAATAGTGCTTTTCCAACGGTCTTAGCAAATGGCATATAAGGAGATTATATCCCGCGCCTGGCTCAGCGCATCCCCACGCCCACGGAGCCTCAGTCATTGCTAGCACAGCAGTCTGAGATCGAACTGCAAGGCAGCAGCGAAGCTGGGGGAGAGGCGCCTGCCATTGCTGAGGCTTGAGTAGGTAAATAAAGCAGTCGGGAAGCTCGAACTGAGTGGCGCCCACCGCGGCTCAAGAAAGCCTGCCTGTCTCTGTAGACTCCACCTCTGGGAGCAGGGCACAGCCGAACATAAGGCAGCAAAAACCTCTGCAGACTTAAATGTCACTGTCTGACAGCTTTGAAGAGAGTAGTGGTTCTCCCAGCACGGAGTTTGAGATCTGAGAACGGTCAGACTGCCTCCTCAAGTGGGTCCCTGACCCCTAAGTAGCCTAACTGGCAGGCACCCCCCATAGGGGCAGACTGACACCTCACACGTGTGGGTGCCCCTCTGAGTGGAAGCTTCCAGAGGAACGATCAGGCAGCAACATTTGGTGTTCAGCATTATTCACTGTTCTGCAGCCTCTGCTGCTGATACCCAGGCAAACAGGGTCTGGCATGGACCTCTAGCAAACTCCAACAGACATGCAGCTGAGGGTCCTGACTGTTAGAAGGAAAACTAACAAACTGAAAGGAGGCCCAGTGCAGTGGCTCACGCCTGTAATCCCAGCACTTTGGGAGGCCGAAGCCAGCGGATCACGAGGTCAGAAATCGAGACCCTCCTGGCAAACATGGTGAAACCCCATCTCTACTAAAAATACAAAAAAATTAGCCGGGAGTGGTGGTGGGCACTTGTAGTCCCAGCTTCTCGGGAGGCTGAGGCAGGAGAATGGCGCGAACCTGGGAGGCTGCGGAGCTTGCAGTGAGCCAAGATCGCGCCACTGCACTCCAGCCTGGGCATCAAAGCAAGACTCCGTCTCAAAAAAAAAAAAAAAAAAAAAAAAAGGAAATCCAGACGAAAACCCCATCTGTATGTATGTCACCATCATAAAAGACCAAAGGTAGATAAAACCACAAAAATGTAGAAAAAACAGAGCATAAAAGCTAAAAATTCTAAAAATCAGAGCACCTCTCCCCCTCCAAAGGAATGCAGCTCCTTGCCAGTAATGCAACAAAATTGGATGGAGAATGACTTTGACTAGTTGAGAGCGGAAGGCTTCAGACTATCAGACTTCTCCAAGCTAAAGGAGGAAGTTCGAATCCATCGCAAAGAAGCTAAAAACCTTGAAAAAAGATTAGACGAATGGCTAACTAGAATAACCAGTGTAGAGAATGACCTGATGGAGCTGAAAACCATGGCATGAGAACTACGTGACTAAGGCACAAGCGTCAGTAGCTACTTTAATCAACTGGAAGAAAGGGTATCAGTGATTGAAGATCGAATGAAATGAAGCAAGAAGAGAAGTTTAGAGAAAAAAGAGTGAAAAGAAACGAACAAAGCCTCCATGAAATATGGGACTATGTGAAAAGACCAAATCTACATCTGATTGGTGTACCTGGAAGTGATGGCGAGAATGGAACCAAGTTGGAAAACACTCTGCAGGATATTATCCAGGAGAACTACCCCAATGCAGTGAGACAGGCCAACGTTCAAATTCAGGAAATACAGAGAACACCACAAAGATACTCCTTGAGAAGAGCAACTCCAAGACACATAATTGCCAGATTCACCAAAGTTGAAATGAAGGAAAAAATGTTAAGGGCAGCCAGAGAGAAAGGTTGGGTTACCCACAAAGGGAAGCCCATCAGACTAACAGCAGATGTCTTGGCAGAAACTGTATAAGCCAGAAGAGAATGGGGGTCAATATTCAACATTCTTAAAATAAAGAATTTTCAACCCAGAATTTTATATCCAGCCAAACTAAGCTTTGTAAGTGAAGGAGAAATAAAATCCTTTATAGACAAGCAAATGCTGACAGATTTTGTCACCATCAGGCCTGCCCTACCAGAGCTCCTGAAGGAAGCACTAAACATGGAAAGGAACAACCAGTACCAGCCACTAAAAAAATGCTAGGAAGAAACTGCTAGGAAGTTTCAATGCTAGGAAGAAACTGCATCAACTAATGAGCAAAATAACCAGCTAACATCATAATGACAGGATCAAATTCATGCATAACAAGACTAACCTTAAATGCAAATGGGCTAAATGCCCCAATTAAAAGACACAAACTGGCAAATTGGATAAAGAGTCAAGACCCATCAGTGTGCTGTATTCAGGAGACCCATCTCATGTGCAGAGACACACATAGGCTCAAAATAAAGGGATGGAGGAAGATCTACCAAGAAAATGGAAAGCAAAAAAAAGCAGGGGTTGCAATCCTAGTCTCTGATAAAACAGACTTTAAACCAACAAAGAAGAGACAAAGAAGGTAAATAATGGTAAAGGGATCAACTCAACAGGAATACCTAACTATCCTAAATATATATGCACCCAATACAGAAGCACCCAGATTCATAAAACAAGTCCTTGGAGACTTACAAAGAGACTTAGTCTCCCACACAATAATAATGAGAGACTTTAACACCCCACTGTCAACATTAGACAGAACAACGAGACAGAAAGTTAAAAAGGATATCCAGGAATTGAACTCAGCTCTGCACCAAATGACCTAATAGACAGCTACAAAACTCTCCACCCCAAATCAACAGAATATACATTCTTCTCAGCACCACATCGCACTTATTCCAAAACTAACCACATAGTTGGAAGTAAAGCACCCCTCAGTAAATGTAAAAGAACAGAAATTATAACAAACTGTCTCTCAGAACACAATGCAATCAAACTAGAACTCAGGAGTAAGAAACTCACTCAAAACCACTCCACTACATGGAAACTGAACAACCTGCTCCTGAATGACTACTGGGTGCATTACAAAATGAAGGCAGAAATAAAGATGTTCTTTGAAACCAATGAGAAGAAAGACACAACATACCAGAATCTCTGTGACACATTTAAAGCAGTGTGTAGAGGGAAATTTATAGCACTAAATGCCCACAAGAGAAAGCAGGAAAGATCTAAAATTGACACCCTAACATACAATTAAAATAACTAAAGAAGCAAGAGCAAACACATTCAAAAGCTAGCAGAAGGCAATAAATAACTAAGATCACTGCAGAACTGAAGGACATAGAGACACAAAAAAACCCTTCAAAAAAATCAATGAATCCAGGAGCTGGTTTTTTGAAAAGATCAACAAAATTGATAGACTGCTAGAAGATTTAAAAAGAAGAAAAGAGAGAGGAATCAAATAGATGCAATAAAAAATGATAAAGGGGATATCACCACTGATCCCACAGAAATACAAACTACCATCAGAGAATACTATAAACACCTCTATGCAAATAAACTAGAAAATCTAGAAGAAATGGATAAATTGCTGGACACATACACCCTCCCAAGACTAAACCAGGAAGAAGTTGAATCTCTGAATAGACCAGTAACAGGCTCTGAAATTGAGGCAATAGTTAATAGCCTACCAACCAAAAAAGTCCAGGACCAGACGAATTCACAGCCAAATTGTACCAGAGGTACAAAGAGGAGCTGGTACCATTCCTTCTGAAACTATTCCAATCAATAGAAAAAGAGGGAATCCTCCCTAACTAATTTTATGAGGCCAGCATCATCCGGACTCCAAAACCTAGCAGAGACACAACAAAAAAAGAGAATTTTAGACCAATATCCCTGATGAACATCAATGCAAAAATCCCCAATAAAATACTGGCAAACCGAATCCAGCAGCACATCAAAAAGCTTATCCACCATGATCAATTGGGCTTCATCCCCTGGGATGCAAGGCTGGTTCAAATACGTAAATCAATAAACATAATCCAGCATATAAACAGAACCAAAGACAAAAACCACATG
>NW_016813906.1:1527244-1643373 GCF_001698545.2 Rhinopithecus bieti | reverse complement strand
TCAGGACATAGGCATGGGCAAGGACTTCATGACTAAAACACCAAAAGCAATGGCAGCAAAAGCCAAAAGTGACAAATGGGATCTAATTAAACTAAAGAGCTTCTGCACAGCAAAAGAAACTACCATCAGAGTGAACAGACAACCTACAGAATGGGAGAAAATTTTTGCAATCTACTCATCTGACAAAGGGCTAATATCCAGAATCTACAAAGAACTCAAACAAATTTACAAGAAAAAAAACAAACAACCCCATCAAAAAGTGGGCAAATAATATGAACAGACACTTCTCAAAAGTAGACATTTATGCAGCTAACAGACGCATGAAAAAATGCTCATCATCACTGGCCATCAGAGAAATGCAAATCAAAACCACAATGAGATACTACCTCATACCAGTTAGAATGGTGATCGTTTAAAAATCTGGAAACAACAGGTGCTGGAGAGGATGTGGAGAAATAGGAGCACTTTTACACAGTTGGTGGGATTGTAAACTAGTTCAAACATTGTGGAAGACAGTGTGGCGATTCCTCAAGGATCTAGAACTAGAAATACTATTTGACCCAGCCATCCCATTACTGGGTATATACCCAAAGGATTATAAATCATGCTGCTATAAAGACACATGCACACGCAGGTTCACTGCGGCACTATTCACAATAGCAAAGACTTGGAACCAACCCAAATGTCCATCAATGATAGACTGGATTAAGAAAATGTGGTGCATATACACCATGGAATACTATGCAGCCATAAAAAAGGATGAGTTCATGTCCTTTGTAGGGACATGGATGAAGCTGGAAACCATCATTCTCAGCAAACTATTGCAAGGACAAAAAACCAAACACCACATGTTCTCACTCATAGGTGGAAATTGAACAATGAGAACACTTGGACACAGGGTGGGGAACATCACACACTGGGGCCCGTCGTGGGGTTGGGGGAGAGGGCAGGGATAGCATTAGGAGATATTCCTAATGTAAATGACGAGTTAATGGATGCAGCAAACCAACATGGCACATGTATACATATGTAACAAACTTGCACATTGTGCACATGTACCCTAGAACTTAAAGTATAATTTAAAAAATCATATTTCTCTCCCTCTCTAATTCACCATGCATAGAAAGACAACTTTACTATTGTATATTTATGAAAATAATAATAATAAAAACTGACATTTATTCCGTTTAATCTCAGCTGGGCATTGGTCTCAGTACTTTACATAAATGATCTCACATAATCCCAAAACAAGTCTATGATGTGAGTACTATTATGTTTCTTTTTTTATATATGAATGGACTAAGGCATACACATGTGCTGAAGGCCATACAACATGCATGTGGGACATCTAGACACTGGTAGAACCAGGATATGAGCACAGGAAGTCTGATTCACAGAGCTGCAGATTTTTAGTGAAGTGCAATAGACTCCAATATACTCACATGGGACATGTGTCTTCACAACCCACAGTAATTTCAGGTCACACTGTATTCCCTAGGGATGGTAACTCAGGTAGATTTGTCTTACATCCCTTCAAGGAACACAAGAAAGGATTACTTCAAGGTTCTTTGAGCTCTACAACACGGACTCTTGGTTTGACCCCAAGATTCTAAATTTCACCCATATAACTATGTGTAACTATATGAATATTCTTCCTTGCTGTGTACAAACTTTCGGAAACACAATTACACCTTCCAAATGGATGCCATAACTTTGCCCCACCAAAATGTGATGGTCAAGAACTTGTTGTGCCTGCCCCCCTGGGGGCCCAGTGGTGAAGATAGCACTCATGGACCCTGCCCAGATGGAGATTATTACAATTTAGTAAAGAAGACAGCCATCAAATGAATGATTGTAAATAATTAAGAGAACAATGTAAAGAAAGCAAAGTGCCCTAAAGAAAATACAAGATGCTTTTGAGAAAATGGAGGGAGAGGTAGCTAATTTCCTTTAAACCTATGGCATCCTTCTTGGAATTTGAACTGAATGCTTTCAAAATTGCCCCAAATCCTGAAATCACTTAATAAATATTTCTGAATTAATATCCTAGACAAGGGAAATGAGGTAATACTTGCAAACCAGAGGAACGCGTGGCAGTTTCTTTATACTCCCAATGTTGGGAGAAAGTTGAAATGAGCTCGAACAGAGAATGACAAGAAATGCAGGGCACATTTTGCTGTGGTTACAGCCCTCGCCACACTAGCTGGATTGTTTTGGTCCTCATTTTCATGAGGCTTAATACAATCAGGAAGAGCTTAGACGCCCAGCCAGTATAAATACCCCACCAGGAGACTGATCAAGGAGAGAACCAAAAACTAACCAGTCTGGGCTCTCTTGCGGTGCCCAGACACACATGTGGGCAGCTCCGCCAGCCAATAACTCTGGCCCCCTCTGGAGGCTCCCCACCCCCACCAATCAACACATTCTTAAAGTAGCCTCAGGCTGCTGACGCTCATAATCAGACCTGGGTTGGATTGCAAACATCTCTATACTGCCAGTGCTGGCTAATGTGATTAGGCACAGAGCATTAGCCAAATAAAAGGGAGGGGAAGCAAGGAGCCAGAAAGACAAGGAGATGGAGAGAAGGAAAGGAAACTGTGTGCACAAAGTGGGAAGAAATGGGGAAAGGCCGTGTGTCACCCCCAAAAAGAGGACATTAAAAGTCAAGGGAACCCTCAAATCAAAATAATTTATTGCTGAGTCAAACAGCTGTCCAGCAATCAACAAATCTTGAGCTCCTAGTGTGTTCAAGTGTTCCCTTACCATCAGCCAGCTCACAGCCTACCAGAAGGCACACTCAAAACAAATACCATAAAGCCCTATGCTTAAAGCACCCATCAAGATGATATACACTTTCATAACAGAGTTTTTGAAGGAGAGAATGAATGAATGGATATAAAAAACCAAGTCCTCTACTATAGGGTTAATTCTGTGTGTCAACTTGGCTAGGCTATGGTGCCCAACTGTTTTATCAAACACTAGTCTAAATGGTGCTGTGAAGGTATTTTTTAGATGAAATTAATGTTTAAACCAGTAGACTGACTAAAGCAGATTACCTTCTATTAAATGGGTGTGTCCCATCCAATCAGTCAAAGATGTTAAGAGCACAAACTGAAGTCTCCTGAAGGAGTAATTCTGTATCAAGACTGCAAAATTGCAATCCCACCTGAGTTTCTAGATTGCTGGCCAGCCCTGCAAATTTTGGACTCACAACCGCAATATAATTCTCCCCTGGGTCTCCAGGCTGCTGGCCTGCTCTACAAATTCTGGACTGACTATGATTGTGTGCACCCTATGACTGTGCGCACCTCAAAATATCAATGTATCCACTGAAATAAAGGTTATATATATATATATATATCAGATTTTGTGTAGGTGTGTCTGTGTGTGTGCATTCTATTGGTTCTATTTTTCTAGAGAAACCTGTCTAATACACCGATTAAATATGCCCATTGATTGTAAGGCAGGCCCAAATTCCAGGCATGTTAAAATGTGAAAAACTTGTGCTTCTTAGAATTCAGAGGATAAGGTCACTGTAATTAGTATAATAACTTCCAGTGTACTGAGGACTGCCAAGGAAGACAGGGGATGCTACTGGAATTAGTGCAGAAATACCCACATGAACCTGGCAGGGTCAGAGCACTGGGTAAGCAGAAATGAGAAGTATTAGAAGGCATTGCCAGCCAGAAGACAAAATGGGCTCAAGTGGCAGAAAAGAAAGGAAGCATTCTGGTAAAGAACAAGGAACCTGCGTGTGCTGTCCACAGACACTCCCACCACTCAAAGCCATGACCAACTTGCACTGTCCTGAAGGCCAGCCTCCTGCATGTGGCCCACCGGCCTCTTCTCCATCCCCTGGAAGAGCAGAGCGTCTCACCAGTGGGTGAAGGTCTCCAGCTTTTGCACCCGAGACAAAAAGCTGTGAGCCCACATTCTACTTGCACAATGCCAAAAGGGTTAATTCCCAACATCCCCCTCTCTCCCCAACCCTGTAAGTAGTGGCAATCTTTTCTAATCATTTCCATTTCTATTCCTCTTTAATTCTCCCACTCCCCTCTTTGTTTTCATGACCTGTGGGAACCTGAACTGCAGCTGGAGGTAGAGACTGCCTTTATACTTAAAGCAGATATTTAAGCAATTATCCTGTCACTGGGCCTTGCCTTGCCTCCTGCATATGGGTTGCTCCCAAGCAAGGCATTTGGTTTCTCCTTTGTTCCCGGTGCACAGAGTAAAATTGTTCCAGAAAGCCCTTGCCCTTGAGCAGTGAGGCCAGGAAGATGGGGGTGAACTCTGCTGGGATCCTGGATGTCAGAAAGGAGGCAGGCAATTGTGACTTGAGCCACTTTTGGCCTCTTCGGCTCTGTCTACCCCATGCTGCACAGGCCATCTCCCTCCAGCAGCAAAGAGTCTGTGAGACATTCATGGCTGCTCCTCACCACAGAAGCTCAGGTGGTGGGAAGGCCAAGCCTGTGATGTAGAAAGTTCTGCCTGTTCCCCTATGGCTGCAGGTGCATGCGTGCTCTCCTCTAGGGCTCTCCTAACCCTGCAGGAAGACCCAGGGATCAGGCAGCCCAAGGAGAAGCAAGGATAGCCCCATCAGCTTTGCTATGACCTGAATGTGTCACCTCCAAGAAGATGATCACAAAGAACCACTGGTATTGGTTTCCTGTGGCTGTTGCAAAAAATGACCACAAACTGGATGGCTCAAAACAAGAGAAAATATATTCTTTTATAGTTTTGGAAGCCAGAAGTCCCAAACCAATAAGACAGGGATAAAAATCAAGATGTCAGCAGGGCCATACTCTCTTAGAAGGCTCTAGGAGGGAATCTCTGCTTCTTCCAGCCTCTGGTGACTGCCAGCATTCCACGGCTTGCAGCAGCATCATTCCAATCTCTGCCTCCTTTGTCAAATTGTCTTTTCCTCTGCATGCATCAAATCTCTCTCTGCCTCTGTCTGATAAGGACACTTGTGACTGCATTTAGGGCCCACCTAGATAATCCAGGGTAATCTCCTCATCTCAAAATCCTTAATATAATCCCATCTGCAAAGACTGCCATGTGAGGTAACATTCATAGGTTCCAGGGATTGGGACACGATGTTACAGTCTCACCAATGCAGCAGACTCACCACAATGTAGCAGTCTCTTGTGAGGTATCACCCAGAGTTCTTTGTCTCAAGACCAAGAGAATTAAGGAGTGTGGACACAAAGGGTGGGGTTAGAGTGAAAGTTTAATAGACAAAAGAAAGCTCTACGCTGTGGGGAGGGTCCCTGGAAGAGGGACCCTCTGGAAGAGGGTTGCTGTTTTTACAGCTGGATGCAAAGGCTTTTATAGGAAACCAATGAAGGCTGGGCATCTCATTTGAATAAGGTGCAAATTTCTGGTAGCTCCACCCTGTCCTCTGAATGTGCATGCAGGCTCTTAGCTTGAGTTACTCCATATTGCTTTGTTCCCCTTACTGCACATGTGTCAAGGGAGGGAATTTTCCACTGTGGGCAAGTCCCCCTGTGCAAGTTCCCTTATCTGTGCCTGCAGGCTGTTCTTTTGTTTGACATGATTCAACTGCAGATCCATGCTAACTGCAGACCCAGGCTAACTGCAGACCCAGGCTAACTGCAGACCCAGGCTAACTGCAGACCCACGCTAACTGCAGACCCACGCTAACTGCCGGCCTGAGTTTTTTCCTTTCTCCTCTCTCACTATCCCTCCCTACAGCAATCTTATGCCTACTTCTCTCAGAGTAAGAGATGGGACCAATAGATAAGGTGGGATGGACCTCTTTCCTATCCTACATTCCTAGGGTCTTACCAGATAAGTAAGGACCAGCTCCTTCACAGTCACGAAGGACAAAGAGAAGAGAGTGGAATGGTTGGGCTTTAGTGCCCCATTGTCAAAAACACTGGGTAGAATTAGGTCATGAAAAGATGTCTGGGCTTAATCTTATACAAAATTATTTACTAACAATGTGGCTTCCAACGAGTTAACCTGATGTCTCTACGCTTTGGCTCCCAAACATATAAAATGGGCACAATAATCCCTACCTCCATAAGGAGTCATTAGGACTTATTTTGCATTCACCGTGTGCTGGATATCATGGTGAGCACTTTCCAAATATTTTCTAATCCTTACGGAGATTCATAAATTAAGGATTATTATCCTCATTTTACAGATGAGTAAATAAAGATTCAGAGAAATTATGTAATACGCCCTGGGGTCACACACCTTAAAGTCACTTACAGAGACTTACTTTGTAGCCAGGCCTGTCTGATTCCAAATCATAAGACAATTAGCCCAAAGAGAACTTAGCCCCAGTCCTCATTCCTGGGACCCATTAGAATCACCTGGGAAGCTTCACATGTGTGGCTGTGCAGGGCCATCCTGACCAATTAAATTAGGATCTCTGGGGATGGGGCCCGGGTGTTTGTTAAAAGCCTCCCAGGTGACCAATGTGCAGTCAGGGCTGAGAACCTGTCAGATACGTGAGCCCCTCCCCCTCCTCATGCTGAGTGAGGGCCGTGGTCCTTCTCTGCAGGCTGGTTGGTCCCAGCTGCACATCCTCGGTCAGCCCTTCCTGATAACTTTGTCTTGTTCTAACAACGGAAGCCTTCCCTGCTGAACAAAGAACATTCTCAATTATTCATTCATTTATTTACTCGTTTATTGAATGAGTACAAACTCCATACTGCTTTCTTTCCAGCCCCTCCAACAGTACCTGACTCTTAGTAGGCATTTGGTGAAACTCATTATTTCATTCAGTGTCTACTGCAGGTCAGGCATTATAAAGGTTTCCTTGTTATGTATCCCTTAGATATGTTTTCTTTCCCATTTTGTCTAACCTCCTCTGCCCCATGAGGACAGGTCCCCTGACTCCTAGTGTGGGCCTGACCCTGCTGTGCCTATTTCCTGCCTTTGCCACTTGTGGAAGGTTGAAACATGGCCCCCCAAAAGACATCCACATCCCAATTCTTGGAATCTGTGAATGCTACCTTATTTGAAGCAAGAGTCTTTGCAGATGTGATCAAGTTAAGGATCTTGAGATGGGAACTCTCCTGGATTATCTGAGTGGGCCCCAAATGCCATCACAAGTGTTTGTAAATGAATGATACATAAGAAAGAGAGGCCAACAGAAGAGGCGACAGCAATGTGACCCTAAGGCAGAGGTTGGAGTGATGTGGCCACTTGCCACAAAATGCCCACAGCCACCAGAGGCAAAGATTCTTCTCTAAACCCTCCAAAGGGAGTGTGGGCCTCATGACATCCTGAGTTTGGCCCAGTGATACTCACTTCAGACTTCTGGCCTTCAGAACTATAAGAGAATAAAGTCTGTTGTTGCTAATTTGTTATAGCAGCCACAGGAAACTAATACAATATTTATCCTGATATTTTACCTTGTGCCCACCTCAGAGCTCTAACCAAACCAAGCCTAACCCCCAACACCTGGTCCACTCCATGCCAAGTTATTTTCCCACATCATCATTCCAGAGGGGCTTTTAATCTTCCTGCCGACTCCTGAGAGCAAGGACCTAGGTTTCCTTGCTAGGCCAAAGGTCAGACTGGCAGATACAAACTTTAGAGTTTGTAGGACAAGACTCTGGGTGAAGAAAAGTGGAATACAAGACTGATACCAAGGAGCCATCAAAACAAGCAGGCTAGTCCCTTCCATGGACAGCCCAACAGAATAGTTCACGTCCTGGAGAGTCCTGGGGCGTAGGGATACACAGAAATAAAACAAGCTTGGAGACTAAAGTACAAAGTCAGAACTTCACATTCGCCCCATGCCACAACTTCTCTGTAGCCTCACCATTTCACCTTTCCCTACAAGGATCATGGCTCTACCTTCTGTGAAGTCTCTTACATTTACACAGCATTTACTGCTTTTGAAAAAGATTTCCACATCCATCACTTTATTTGAGATCCACCCTGTGAAGTAGGTGGGAGTGTTACCGTCCTATTTTACAGCAAAGGTCAGAAGACTCAACTGAGATTGGACAGTTTGGGAAGTTAATGCAACAATCAGTCTAACACAACAGCAGGTCTCCTTACCTGCATCCAGTTCTCCACCCACTTCACTTCCCCTCTTGCCTTCTGTGCCTCCAAGGCTTCAGTACAAGAGGTCCAAGTATAGAGAAGTTAACAGACCAGGCAGGGTGACCAACAGCTCACTCTTCTACTCACTCCGTAGAAGCTCATACTTCTACTACACTTAATCCTCACAACAGCCCTAGGAGGCAGGTACTATTCATTATCCTCATTTTGTAAATGAGGGAACTGAGGCACAAGGAAATTTACCAATTAGCCCAAGTTTTAATGGGTAGCACGTGGAGAAGCCAGGCTTTGAACCCAGGCAATTTGGCCCCAGAGTCTGTGCTCTTAGCCCAAAGAGAGCTAATGTAGTACTGCAAGAACTATTATCTTTGAGCTGGAACTTCTCAAAATACATTATAAACCAATGATGTTCTAAGCATTCTTCAAAACAAAGAACCAAAGGCAAAATGAAACTAAATTAGCCCTTTAGAATGAAAGTGATATTGCTTTGAAATTCCTGTTGGAAACTCTTTCCACCAGATGTGTCCATTTGTAATGTGGTCATTATTAGCCACACATGTTTGGGGCACACGCGCACGTGTGTGTGTGTGTGTGTGTGTTAGTTCATGTACTGTGAGATGAGTGGCAGACTCTCCAGATGGTTCACTAGAAACCTTACTTCAGGGCTCCCCCTGTGCTTCTGCTCCATCAAAGGGACTTTGAGTTTGGAGTTTGAGTAAATTAACAACATCCCTGTTCTTTATTTATCTCCCTTCTGACTGTGATAAATAGCCCTGGGGAATCCTTCCTATTTCTGGGTTGAGAAAAAAATGAAACATCTCTGCCTACATTTTACACCAATATGGTTTGTAGAGTATTTATTATAAGCTAGCTGTATTCTAGTGGTATAGTACATGCTTTCAGTCTCCCAAAAGTAATAAGTGTGCTTATCACCATCATTTCAAAGCCTTACTAATTACCTTAACCAGGTGGGGCAGGATGCCACCGCTGTGTAGAAATAACTGTAACTTCCCTATAAGAACTGGCAGTAAAACCCATATGTCCAATGCATGCAGCCTACACGAAAGAATATGCTGACACTGGCTGAAAGATGGGTGTGGGAGGTCTCCCAGTCTAATCTCTATCATACAGATCTGAAACTGAGGTCCAGAGATAAGAAATGATTTGTCCAGGATTTCTCAGCAACAGAATAGCAGTGCCTGCTTGTATTGGCACATTAGGTAACTTAGATGAACCTTCATACAGAGAATAATCAGAAAAGCTGGGCAATATTTTAAAAATTATCTGGCACAAGAGATGTTCCAAGTCAGGGAAGAATTAGAAGACCAAGACTGAGAGAATAAAAAGGAAACCCAGAGAAGTCAGTCTGAAATTTTAGACTACTTTTCCTCCTGACTCTAGAGGCTCAGTCAATTCCAGTCGAGGTGTCTGAGAAGTTTGAGAGTAAAATGTAACAGACCTTTTGACAGACTATCTTGTGGATATGAAAAATATATATATATATTCAGGACCCACCAGAAGTGAGGGGCTGATAAACTCCTGAGCTTTGGGTTGGGACATGAAAGGGACATAAGCTTATCCAAGGAGTAAGTTTGAATCAAAAAATAGACTAGATCTCACTGGACTAAAATCCAGATTTGAGCCATTTATGCCTAATTATATTAAGGTGGTATTGAATTTCAAAGGGATGGTGACTTTCAGTAAGATGCAATTTAAATCCTCTCTACAGGAAGATAACTGTATGCTTAGCCTCAAATTATCTCTAATTTTTATATACAATACATATTACCCAATCAAAAATAACCAGAAGGACTCAGATAATAGAGTTTTCAGACTCAGACTTTAAAATGACTATGCCTAATATATTCAAGGCATTTAAAACCAAGGTGAAAAATTTTGCCAATCAACTGGAAACTATTTTAAAAATAAGAAAATAAAATTTCTAAAACTAAAAAATACAATAACTAAAATTTTGAAATCATGGATGGTTTTAAGAACAGATTAAATGGAATTGGAATGTTAATTAGTAAGAGGGATTAAGAGAGAAAATAGGTTGGAAGAAATCATCCAGAAGAAAGCACTGAAAGATAAATGATGGAAAATAGAAAAAAGAACATATAAGATAAATTAGGACCTATTGCATAGAAAGAAAATATCCAAGTAATATTTGTTGTCATAGAAAAAAAGAGAGAAAGAATAGAGGAGGAGTAATTTTAATTTAATTTTAACTTCAGAGCATTTTCAAAGCTGCTGAAAGATAAAAGGCACAAATTCAAGAAGTACTTAGCATGGATCTTAAGCATGATTTTAAAAGTTAAATCTTAGCTACACATCAGAAAAAAACTGATAATTAACCAAAAAATAGAGGATTCTTTAAAAGAAAAATTACAGAAACAAAAATATAACTCACATCTGACCTCTCATCAAAGAAAACACAAGCCTGGCAGTAAAGCAATAGTATCATAAAAGTGCTGAGAAGACAACTGCCATTCTATAATCCTATACCCAGCTAAAATATCCTTCAGAAAATGTCAGTGTAATCAAGATATTTTTCACACAACAAAACATAGAGAATTTATCAGTAGACTTGAACTAGAGGAAATGTTTATAAGCAGTAGCAAAGTGATTCCAGATGGGAGCTTAAAGGCGCAATAAGACGTGAAGAGCAACAGAAATGATAAACAAGTGGATAAGCTAAGTGAGCAGTTACTACATAAAATAATAATAATACTATCTTGCAAGATTTAATATATGTGTCAATGAAAATTTGTGGTCATAGCAGCATACTAGTTGAAGGTGAAAAATATAAAGTGCTTTAGGGCCCTTGCTTTATTCAGTAAGTGATGAAAGCTCCAATTTCTGTTATAGTTGTTATATTAAATATATACATGTAAATTTTCATAACCACTATAATTATAAAAAAGAAAATACCTACGACAATCACAAACATATAAATGGCAAGCTAATAGAGATAGAAGTGAAATCATAAAGGAATAGTAAGTCCAAAAGAATGTAAAAAAGGAGAGAAAATGTAACATCATAGGTAAGACAAACAGGAAACAGTAAGACTGTAGATTTAAACTCAAATAGATCCATAAATGCAATAAAAGGCAAATGGACAAAATGCTCAAATTAAAAGAGAAAGATTATCAGAGTGGATTAAAAACCCAACCCCCCCCCAAAAAATGTGTGCTGCTTACAAGTGACACTCATTGAATGTAATCATAGAAAAAGGCTGAAAACATGGGAAAAGATACACTATGCAAATACTAGCCACAAAGAGCTGGCAAAACTAAGTTAACATCAAACAAGTAGAATGTAAGGCAGGAATGATTTGTTGAAATAATCAGGGACACTTCACAATGAAAAAAAGTATTCAGTTGACCAAGAAAGTACATAATTCTAAATTCACACGTAGGTATTAATATAGCTAGTCACCAGCGGGCTAGGTCCCAACTGAGGAGAAGAGAATACCTTTGGCTTCAGAGAATCCTCTTAAATGAAGACAAAAACAGAAAAAAAAGAGGAAGAAAAATGGAAAATAGATTAGGAGAGTCATGGAGATAGGAAAGAGATGCAGAGAGAGAAATTAAAAGATAGTTGAGTATGGAGAAAAGTCTAGGGAAAATGAAAGAGAGGGAAAAAAGAAGGCTAGAAAGGACAGAGAGCAAAAACCAAAAGTAAAGTTAAAATGTGTTGAGAGAAAAAGTATGAAGTCATTGAGATTCCACAAATGCACCTCCTTCAAGGAAGCTCAACTCTTCACACCCAGGGTCAGACTTTCCTGTGGCACATCAAGTGATAACTGCCTTCATTAATTGCAAATATCAAAATCAGAAATCAAAAGCAGTCATCACCATAACCCGCTTTCTGGCCTCAGAACTTGCATACAAATTGTGATGTTCTCCATGTCGTAAGAGCAAGAACAATCATGCATTTCCTTTCTGCCCAGAAAAGCCAAGAAGTCACAGATTACGCAGCCATGCCCTTACCCAGCCAGACTGCCAGGACCAGGTCCTGTGTATGGTCTTGTCAATGATGAAACCAGTGAGGCCTAAAGTCGACTCAATTAAACCCTGAATTCCACTTTTGGACCATTTTCCACAGACGCAAGTTGACTCCTGGGTAAACAGGCTAGGGAAGATGATTTTGTAGCAAATCTATTTCTGCTGTGCCCTATCTGCATGCAATGTTTGCTCTGCTTTGTTGTACTTAAAAGTGCTTTGGGGATTTGAAGTTTTTTGCTGGGACGAGTACATGAGACAGAAGAGTCATCGTTCTTTAAGCAGAGAGATTTTAATAACAGTTTTGAAAACACTGACTGGTGTGCAGGGCCTGCAGCTGTAAGAACTCTATTGATCCCACTGACATGGTATTTGTAAAACTTATGGCTTCTTGAAGGATTCATTCATTTATTTAACCAGTAATGGTGAGCAAGGCAGATATGACCCTACCCTAACAGAGCTTACATTCTAGTGAGGAGAACATGAATAGTCAAACAAAGCAATTACCACTTTTTATGAGACATCAGGACAGAGAATAACTGGAAAGAGGAGAGAGCCCCCTTTGGAGAGGGTTGTCAGGAAAGGTCTCTTCGAGGAGGTGACACCTTGGCCAGGTGTAAAGGAAGTGAAAGCGAGCCACGTAGGAGCTAAAGACAGCTTTTAGCAAGAAGGGAAGCATGCGAAAAGGCTAAGGTGAGAAGGGAGTCTTTGGTGTGTTTGAGCACTAAGAGCCAAGTCCTGCCCGTTGGTGTGCAGAGGAGGTGTCATTTGAGGGACCATCATGGTGGAGATTATGCAGAGCCTGCAGGCAGTGGTCAGGAGTTGGGTTTCACCATGCCAGCCATGGAAAGCTTCCAGGAGCTTCCAGGTAGAGGAGTGACTTGATCCATTCAACAACTGCAAAAGTGACAGCTCTCAAGGGCAGCTGCAGAAGAAAAACTGTGAGACTTGAAGAACTTCCTGGCTAAGAGTGGCTGGCACCAGAGCCAGTAGGTAAGCAAGTCCCAAAAGCCTCCCTGCCCCAAGGCTCCAAAAGCCCAGCCTTTTTCAGTTGAGATGGTCTAAGAGAGATGGATGTTCCTTAGGGAGAGGAGAGCCTGGACCAGTGACTCAGATGTTGTTCTTGTGACTGTAATTACACTGCTGAGGTTAATCCCAGACCCAGTGCTGCCACAGTACTTCTGAGCATTGATTCCATCCAAAGTTAGGCAGCTAAGTTTTACCCAGTAAGGAGATACTACAGGGTTAAGCCAGGTAAACTATGAACCTCAACCAAGTGAAACAAATACAAGCCAACTTTGAGTAGAGAGACAGAGGAGATGTTGGTGTGGTCGAGATTTTGGACCAATATTTCTCTAGTGTGGTCCATGACTCATCTGGATCAGAATCAACTAAAAGACTCGCTAAGAATTCAGACTCCTGGTTTCATACAATTCAGATCTGCTGAATCCAAATATGGCTTTAAGTTTGGAAGGGACCCTTTGTGGCAAATGCATCCTTGCCTGTCACATCATTGGAATAATATATCATAAATATAGGAAAACACTATTGAATATGTCCTGTTAGTTTTCCAGACCCCCAACGATCCCTGAGCATCCCTCTTATCTTAATGAGTCTCAAGGTGAATTTACAGAACTATGAATATTTAAATCCAGATATATAATTTAATCTATTTTGTTTAAAAATAATGTTGCTTGCCATAAAAAAGAATGAGTTTATGTCCTTTGCATGGACATGCATGAAACTGGAAACCATCATTCTCAGCAAACTAACACAGGAACAGAAAACCAAACACCACATGTTCTTAGTCATAAGTGGGAGTTGAACAACGAAAACACGTGGACCCAGGGAGGGGAACATCACACACTAGGGTCTGTCGGGGGATGGGGGGCAAGGGGAGGGAGAGCATTAGGACACATACCTAATGCATGCGGGGCTTAAAACGGGTTGATAGGTGCCACAAACCACCGTGGCACATGTATACCTATGTAACAAACCTGTGTGTTCTGCACATGTATCCCAGGACTTAAAGTAAAATAAAAACATAATAATAATAATGTTGCTTTAATATGCTTGTGTTGTTTCCTAACAGCTCTGAGATATAACTGTTGTACAATAAACTATATATTTAAAGTGTATGTGTGATAAGTTTGACACAGAAATACATCCATGAATACATCACCACAATTAAGACAGTGAACACAGCCATCACCACCAAAGGTTTCCTCATGCCCCTTGGTAATCCCACTCTCTGGCCCCTCCCCCTCCTTCACCCCATTCCAGACAACCACTGATCTGTTGTCTATCACTGCAGATCAGTTTTCACTTTCTATATGTTTTATAAATAAAATCACACAGTATATCCTCTTCTTTTTGTCTGGCTTCCCTTACTCAACATAATTATTTGGAGATACATCAACACTGTGTGTATTAATAGTATATTTTTATTGCTAGGTAGTGTTCTATAGTACAGATATACCACCATTTGTTTATCCATTCATCTGTTGATGGACAGCTGAGTTGTTTAGAGTTTTTGGCAACTTCAAATAAAGATGTTGTGAACATTCTGGGACAAATCTTTACATAGAAAAAGGCTTGCATTTCTTGCTGGTATGTACCTAATGGCTGGGTCCTCTGGCAGATGTACATTCAACTTTTAAAGAAACTGCCACACTGTTTTCAAAAGTGTTTTATTGATTGCTTTGCATTCCCACCAGCACCTTATGAGAGTTCCAGCTGCTGCATATCTTTTCCAACACTTGGTATGATCACCAATTTTTATTTCAGACATTCCAATAGAGATACAGTGGTGCTTAATTGTGGTCTTAATCTGTATTTCTTCTATGTTTTAATCTGCATTCCTCTTGAGTATTTTTTATGGATTTGCTGGTCATCAATATATCATTTTTGGTAAAATGTCTATTGAAATGTTTGCCCATGGTGCAGAGGTTAATTTTCTTATAACTGGGTTTGGAATTTCTATATATGTTCCAAACATGAATCCTTTATCAGACATGCAGTGTACAAATATGTGCTCTCTCTCTCTCTGTGTCACTTGTATTTTCATTCTTTCAACAGTGACTTTAAAAGCAGGAGTTTTAATAAAATCCAATTAGTCAATTTATTTTCTTTTATGAATCATACTTTAGGTGTCATATCTAAGAAATCTTTCCCTAACCCAAGGTTAAAAGATGTCTATATTTTCTTATATGGTATTCTTAGAGGGTATTTTGTGTTTTCTTATAGGATATTTAGGACAAAGATTTAAGTTAATTGTTGTACATGGTGCAAAGTGTGGGTTGGAATTCTTTGTTCTGTTTTTTTAATATGTATATACAATTGTTCCAACACCATTTACTGAAAAGAATATTCTCTAGCCGCTGCATTGTCTTTGAACCTTTGTCAAAAATAGGTATATGTATATGTGTCTCTGCTTCTCAACTCTATTCTGTTCCCTGATTTGCTTGGTTATCTTTGTGACAGTGCCACACTGTCTTGATTACTGTAGCTTTGTAATGAACCCTCCAATATTGTTCTTTTTTTTTTTTTTTTTTTTTTTCCGAAGTTGTTCTGGTTATCCCAGGTCCTTGGATTGGATTTATAGATTGTTTGGACAGAATCTTAACAATAGTGAATCATTTTGTTCATAAACAGTTTATCTCTCCAATTATTTATGAACTCCTTAATTTCTCTTAGCACATACAAGTCTTGCTTGACTTTTTTCATATTTGCTTGCAGTATTTTCTGTCTTTGATGCTGTTGTAAATGCTATTTTTTGTTTCAATTTCTGATTGCTCATTGTTAGCATATAGAAATGTAATTAAATATTGTGTCTTGGTTTTTTGGGGTTGTTTGTTTTTGTTTTGTTTTGTTTTGCTGTTTTTGAGACAGAATCTCGCTCTGTCACCCAGGCTGGAGTGCAGTGGTGCAATCTTGGCTCACTGCAACCTCCGCCTCTCTCCTGCCTCAGCCTCCCAAGTAGCTGGGATTACAGGCATGTGCCACTATACCCAGCTTTTTCTTTCTTTTTTTTTTTTTTGAGACAAATCTTGCTCTGTCGCCCAAGCTGGAGCACAACGTCACAATCTCATTTCACTGCAACCTCCACCTTCTGGGTTCAAGAGATTCTCCTGCCTCAGCCTCTTGAGTAGCTGGGATTATAGGCACACGCCACCATGCCCGGCTAATTTTTGTATTTTTAGTAGAGGCAGGGTCTCATCATGTTGGTCAGGCTGTTCTCTAACTCCTGACCTCTGGTAATCCACCTGCCTCAGTTTCCCAAAGTGCTAGGATTACAGGTGTGAGCCACCATGCTGACCCTGTATCTTGATCTTTTATTTTGCAACTTTGTTAAATTTACTTACTAATTCTAGTAGCTTCTTTGTAACTTTCACAGAATTTTCCACATATGCAATCATGCCTAAATAAAGACAATTTTTCTCCTACCTCTCTTATCTGGAGGATTGTTTTCTTTTTCTTGCTATTTTTTACTTCCTACACCCTCCAGTAAAATGTTTAATAGAGGAATGAACATCCTTGTCTTATTCTTGAACTTAGGGAAAAATCATTCAGTCTCTTACAATTAGATACAATGTCAGTGGTAGATATTACATAGATGCTAATTATTGTTAGGACGTTTACTTCTTTTCTTGGTTTGCTAGACATTTAGAATAGGAGAGGAGCTGATTTTATCAAAATGCTTTGGATTTATTTTGTTTAGCATCTACTGAGATAATCATTTTATTTTAAAATTTTTTAATTTAAATTGTTAAATTGGTGAATTACAATGTTTGATTTTTGAATGTTAAATAACACTGAATTCCTTAAACACCACTTGGTCACCACTTTGGTCTGTCAAAGGGTCTTCAAAACTTCATGGAAAGTACATATTATGAAAAAACTATGCATGGATTTTAATTTTTTTGCATCAAAATACAGTTGTGCTAATTTGTTACAACATGTCTGAACAGAATCAAGTTTGAGGCACTAAGAAAGATAAAATATCAGTTTGAAAAAAGCTCTTAACAGAGTAACATGAATTCTGCTAACACTGAAGCAAGAACAAGCATTAAATCTATGATGAAGTTTGGATGGAAGAATGGTGAAATCATTGAAATCATTGACAAAGCTTATTGTCACCATAAGTTTTACATAAGCTTTACAAAAAGCTTATGGTGACAATACCCCAAAGAAATCATCAGCTTACAAATGAGTAACTCATTTTAAGAAAAAAATAAGATGATGTGGAAAATGAAGCTCACAGTGGCAAGCCATTTACATCAACTTTTGAGGAAAAAAAATCATCTTGTGTGTGCCCTAATTAAAGAGGACTGTTGATTAACAGCACAAACAATGGTGAACACCAAAGACATGTCAACTTATGCAGCTTACACAATTCTGAATGAAAATTAAAGTTCAGCAAACTTTCCACTGGACGGGTGTCAAAACTGTTGCACTCAGGTCAGCTGTAGACAAGAGTAGAGCTTTCAATTGAAATTTTAAACAAGTGGAATCCTGAAGCATTTCTTTAAAGAATTGTAGCAGGAGACAAAACAGGACTTCACCAATGCAATCCTGAAGACAAAGCACAATCAAAGCAATGGCTACCAAGAGGCGGAAGTGCTACAGTCAAAGCAAAAGCAGATGTCTGCTTTTGAGTATCAGTGTAATGCTGTCTTACAGGTTGAGTTCAAAAATTTTTTTTGTCTTCAATTTTCTGGAAAAGTTTGTGTAGAATTGATATTTTTCTTCCTTAAATGTTTGGTAGAATTTCCCTCATGAAACCCTCTAGGACTGGAGTTTTCTTTGTGGGAAAGTTTTTAAATATGAGTTCAATTTTTAAGAAATAGGAATACTCAGTTTACTTACATTCTCAAATGAGGCTTTGTAGTTTGTATCTTTCAAGAAATTTGTCCATTTAATCTAAGTTGTAGAATTGATGGCTAAAGTTCTCCTTTATTATCCTTTAAATAATCTTTACTGATAACTCATACCTACTCTCTCTTTTTCTAGTCAGTCTAGCTAAAGGTCTATCAATTTTATTGATAATTTTATTGATCAATTTTCTTAAAGAGTCAACTTTGGGTTTTATTGATTTTTCTCTATTCTTTTTCTAGTTTTTAAATTTATTTCCATTGTGATGTTTTTGTTCTTACTTTGGTGTTCTCTCTTTTTAATTTCTCAAGGTAGAAATTGAGGTCATTGATTTGTAACTTTTTTTGATATAGACATTTAGTACTATAAATTTTCCTTTAAATATGACTTTAGCTGCTTCCCACAAATTTTTATATATTTTCATTATTGCCAACTCAAAATAGTTTTTAACTTTGCTTTTGATTGCTTCTTTGACCCATGGGTATTTTTAAGTGTACTATTTCATCTCCAAATACTGCAGAGGGTGGTGGGTTGAAATACCTTTCTGTCATTAAAGTTTTAATTTACTTGCTTTGTGGTCAGAGAATGATTTGATTTGGATTCTATTATATTTACTGAGATTTGTTTTATGGTTGAGTATAGTCTATCTTGGTAAAGAGATATCCCATGGAAACTTGAAAAGAATGTTTATTCTGTTGTTATTGGGTAGTGTGATCTATAAATGTCAATTAGAACAAATTTCTCTGTAGTGTTGTTCAGGTCTCCTATATCCTTACTGATTTTTCTATTCACCTATTCTATCAAGTACTAGAAGTCAAATGTTCACATTTCACTATAATTGTATATTTATGTATTTCTTCTTGCAGTTCATTTTTTGCTTCTTGAGTGTTTAGGATTGTAATATCCTATTGAGAAATCGACACTTTTATCACTATAAAATGATATTCTTTATTCTTGATAATCTTATTTGTTCAGAAATCTACTTTGTCTGATATTAAAATAGCTACTCCTTTCTTTTCATTAGTGTTAGCATGAAATACCTTTTTATATTCTTTTATTTTTGACTTATTTATGTCTTTAATTTCAAGTGGATTTGGGGGTTTTGCTTTCTTATCAAATCTGAAAATTGTGACTTTCGCTTGGGATATTTACATTTACTGTAATTAATAATACACTTGGATTTTAATCTACTATATTGCTATTGCTTTTCTATTTGTCCCATCTGTTTCTTTTATTTCTTTCCCACCTTTTTTGAATTAATTGAATATTTGTAATAATTTCATTTTATTTGGATTGTTGATTTGTTAACTATAACTATTTCTTTTATTATTTTAGTAGTTTTTAAGGATTTATTTCATTCATCTTTAACTTATTACAGTCTACCTTTGAACAATATACCATTTTACATATGGTACATGATGGTTAATTTTATATCTCAACTTGACTGGACTATGAGATTCCCAGATAGCTGGTAAACTTTATTTCTGGGTGTGTCAGTGAGAGTGTTTCTGGAAGAGTTTAGCATTTGAATCAGTAGACTAAGAAAAAAGATCCATTCTCACCTGTGGGGATGGGCACCATCCAATCTGTTCAGAGTCCAAAGAGAAAGACAGGTGGAAGAAGAAAAAACTATTTCTCACTTCTTGAACTGGGATACTATCTTCTTTTGCCCTCAGATAAAAGAGGTACTGCTTCTTGAGCCTTCAGACTCTAGGACTAACACCAGAACCATCCTTTTATCCCCTTACACCTTTGACTCCTCTGATTCTCAGACCTTTGGATTCAGACTGAATTATACCACCAGCTTTCCTGGTTCTCCAGCTTGCAGGCAGTGTATCATGAGACTTTTTTGGCCTCCATAATCACATGTCAATTCCCATAATACATCTCCTCTTAAATGTCTATATATACATATCCTATTGGTTCTGTTTTTCTGAAGAACTTGGACTAATACTTTGCTACTTCAGAGACTACAATAGGAGGATTCCTTGAGCCCAAGAGGTTGAAGCCAGCCTGTTTAAAATAGCAAGACCCCACCTCTTAAAAAAAAAAAAAAAAAAAAAAGTTCTCATGCTGCTAATAAAGATTTACCCCAGACTGGGTAATTTATAAAGGAAAGAGGTTTAATTGACTCACAGTTCCACATGACTGTGGAGGCCTCACAATCATGGTGGAAGGTGAAAGAGAAGCAAAGTCACATTTTACATGGCAGCAAGCAAAAGGCCATGTGCCAGGGAACTCCCCTTTATAAAACCTTCAGATCTCATGAGACTTATTCACTATCATGAGAACAACATGGGAAAAATATACCCCCATGATTCAGTTATCTCCTACCAGGTCTCTCCCATGACTCATTGGTATCATGGTATTATTACAATTCAAAGTGAGATTTGGGTGGGGATATAGAGCCAAACCATCACACCCATATACTTCATTTTTCACTGTTTCTCATTTCTGATGGAAATTTAATCCATTATTTTCTTCAATTTGTTTTTATCCTTCCTCTCTCTCCTCTTTAAGGGCTTCAGTTACACATAGACTACTTAGAATTGCCTCACAGTTGATTGTGCTTATGCTTTCGCTTTCGTTCTCTCTCTGCTCTCTCTCGTCTCCTCTCTAGTATAGAGGGTGCGGGGGTTAGGGTATATATATATAGGTATATATATATATTTTTTTTTTTTTTTTTTTTTTTTTTTTGAGATGGAGTCTCACTCTGTCACCCAAGCTAGAGTGTATCTCAACTCACTGAGGCCTCTAAATCACAGGTTCAAGCAAGATGGGGTTTCACCATGTTGGCCAGGCTGGTCTTGAACTCCTGACCTCAAGTAATCTGCCTGCCTAGGCCTCCCAAAGTGCTGGGATTATAGGCATAAGCCACTGCACTCTACCTCAATCTGTTTTCCTATCTGTTTTTTTACCTTGGATAGTTTCTATGCCTATGTCTTCAAGTTCACTGATGCTTTCTTCTATAATGTCTAATCTACTGTTAATCTCATTCAGTGTATTTTTTTTTCTCTTGGACATTGTGGGTTTTGTACCTTCCATGTCTCTACCTAACATTCTTAATTTTTTGCTAGTTTTTTATAAACTTAAAACAGTTATAATTGTTTCAGTGTCCTTGTCTATAAATTCTATCATCTGTTTAATTCCTTAGTTGGCTTCTATTGATAGGTTTTTCTCTTTGTGGGACATATTTTTCTGCTTCTTTGCATGTCTCGTAATTTTTTATAAGGTTGCTAGACATTGTGAATTTTACCTTGCTGAGTACTGGATATTTTTACATTTCTATAAATATTTTGAGCTTTCTTCTATGACACAATTAAGTTGCTTGGAAACAGCTTGGTCCTTTCAGGAATTTTTTAAGCTTTGTTAGGTAGAATCAACATTTAATCTGGAACTAACTTTTCTCACTACTGAAAAATAACTCTACTGAGTATTCTACTCAATGTCCTATAAATTATAAGGTTTTCCACTTGAAATGAAAGAAACGGACTATTCCTGGCCCTAAAATCTTCAGAAGTAATTTTTCTCTAATCCTTTAAGGTAATTCTTTCTCTAGCCTTGTGTAGCCTCCTCAATGCATGTGCTGATTAACACTGCTCAGCAGATATCTGCGTAAAACCCTCTATAGAGCTCTGGAGCTCTTTCTCTATGAAAGTCTCTTCACTCTGCCACTCTACCTTGTGAACGCTAGCCACATTGCTTCCCCAGACTTCCAGCTATGTCTTCTAAGGAACTTGCCAGAATCCACTGGGTTTCCCCTCCCTGTACCATGACCTGGAAACTCTCTCCAGGCAATAAGCTGAAGTGATCATAATACTCATTTCATTTGTTTCCCATATTTTCAGGATCTCCATCCTTGTTGTCTTTATGTCTAATGACTTGAAAGTCATTATTTTATATACTTTGTCCAGTTTTATAGTTGGTTGGGGGTGGAAAAGTAAACCTTATCCCTGTTACTTCATCCTAGTTGGAAGAGGAAGTCATGAATATACCTTTATCATAGTAGTTCCTACATCTGTCCATGTAATGGCCCTTTACAAGACCATACCTTCTTTGAGACTAGGAGCATACTTTACCCACTACTAAATACACAAAATACATTTAATTAGTATTGATTAAACTGAGTTACTATGACAGAATGTGTCTCAATCATTCCCACTCTAGTAATGACATGGAAGATACAACTCTCTTTTGTTTAATATAGGGCATGGGAATTAGGATTTCTGGGTTCTGATCCTGCTTCTACTACCAAAGAGCCTATATAGTTTTGGAAAAATACATAATCTTGATAGTTCTTGATAATGAAATGAGGATAACTGCTCTTGCTAATTTCACAAGATGGCTAGGGTGAATTTTCTAAGTGCTAAAAAATCAGCCCAACTCAAAGATTACTGAAGGCAATAGCAAGAATCTCCCAGAGTGCCTAAGAAATGACCAAACCTGGAAATACATTTTTGAAGTTAATATGACTGAATATTTATCATCATTACTTTGCAGAATTGTAAAGTGCTAGAATGGGAAGCAAGAACTGAAGGGATCTTTTCACATTTATAGATAGGAAACCTGAGCCTAGAAAGGTTAAGTGATCTGTGCAAGGACATTCAGACAGTCAGTGACAGAACTGGGAGAACAGCTCTTCTCATCACAATGCCACGCCTTTCAGTCTAAACCATCACTTTATTATTGTTTTCATTGATTTTTTTTAACTTATTCTTTGGTATTCCTGATGATTTCACAATCTCAGTGGGGGTCATTTCCATGGATGTAGTGAACTGCAATGTCACAAATTTTTTAAAAAATTAACGAATCCAAAGGTCACTTGCATAACTGTCATAGTGGGCATTAGGAGGATGATTTTACAGATGCAGAGAATATTCAGCAGCAAAGGGTTCTCTGGCAGTAATAGTGTTAATTCTATGTCACATGCTGAAGTTTGAAGCTGGAACATTATTAGGGAAAGAAACCCCAAGACCAACGTGTTAGTCTGTTCTCATGCTACTATGAAGAAATACCCAAGACTGGGTAATTTATAAAGGAAAAGGGTTTAATTGACTCACAGTTCTGCAGGGCTGGGGAGGCCTCAGGAAACTTACAATCAGGGTAGAAGGGAAAGCAAACACATCCTTCTCCACATGGCAACAGGAAGGAGAAGAATAAGAGAAGTGCAGAGCAAACGGATAAAGGCCCCACACAAAATTATCAGATCTCAGGAGAACTCACTCACTAACGTGTGAACAGCATGAGGGAACCATCTCCATGATTCCATCACCTCCCACAAGGTCCCTCCCCCAAAACATGGAGATTACAATTCGAATTACAGTTCAAGATGAAATTTGGGTGGGCACACAAAGCCAGACTATATCAACCAACATATTTTAATATTTAACTAACCAGTGATCTTCAGAATTAAAAGAAACACCACTGTGTCTTAGGGCAGACCCCGACCGATCAAAACCAACGGCTTGACAGATGAAAGTAATCAAGGGCAGGAACTGAAGGGAGAAGAGTCCAGAGGGATGAATGCTGAATGAAATCTACTTAGCTTCCAACCTACTGAACTTCCTCTATTGGACAGACCCAAAAAGCACACACCACAAAAAGGGAAAAATCAGAAAATAAGGTCCTCCAAGACACAATGTAACTTAAGTCCAAGGGACGTTCCTGGAGCTGAGGTCAAGTGGAAGAGGAGACTGCTAGGAAGCCTGGAAGTATTGGGCACTTATATTTTGCTTGAGTTGTGCCAAAGATGCAACATGGTAATGGATTTTTCCATTGCCATATCCTAGAGCATCTCAGCAATATCCAAAGCATCCTTTAGAATGAAACTTCTTGTTCTGGGTTGATGGTGGAATACAAACTTGCTCCCTGGCTTCTGAACATTTCTTATAAGCAGACTCTCTGCACAAGGAGCCCAACAAAGAGTCTATGCAGCCATTCATGCTGTGATCTTTGAGAATGCCCTGCCCCTCAGTTTTTCAGTGTGCATGCTCAAAACTGTGTGTGGCAGCCCTGCTATGATATTTTGAGACACAGTACATAGGAGCTATTTGTTGTTCCACATAACTAACAAGGGTTCCAGTGATCTTATAAGACTCATTTCTTCAAATCAAGCTCTAAAGAAAAACATTTATCTTTCTCTTTGGCCAATATTTGGGTTTCTGATATCTGGTCTGCAACACTGAAAAGAATAGGGGTCCAGCTAAGTAGAAAAATATCTTTATTCAGAAGTAGATAAAAATTATACATTTAAAGGCTGAGGAAGCAAAGCCTCACATGGATATAGACATTTGTGTATTTGTATCTCAGTCAGGATAGGTTAGATTATGCTGCAGTAATTTAAAAACCCAAACTTTCAGTGGCACAAGGCTACAAAGGTTTATTTCTTGTTCACATCATGCATCCATGGGAGATCAAGCAGGAGCTCTCACTCCAAGGCCCAAGCTGATGGAGTAGCTACTATCTGGAACTTTGCCAGCAAATATAACAGAAGAAAAAGAGAATGCTTGTTTCTCACAGCTTCCACCTAGAAGTGACACATATTGGCTTTAGTTAACATTATCAACCAATCCAAGTCACATGATGGTGTCTGCCAGTGTCCAGGAAGTGGAATTCTTCCCACAAGCAGGTGAACTGCCAATTGGCGAACAACGGTTCAGTTAGGCCGGCATGAAAAGAAAAGGTTTCAGGGAAGTTAATCTAGGATGGTGACCTAATATTTGGGAACAAGATTTATTTTTTATTCATTCGTTCATTCATTCATTCATTCACTTAACTAGACCCATTACTTACCTAGAGTGAGGGGAGAACACTGCTTTGCTCAGGAGAGGCAAATGAGACCAACCACAAATTTACAAAGAAATAGGCCTAAGAATCAGCAAGAAACCATGAATCTTGCTGAACACAGTGAGAGAAAATGTAGAAAGGAATAGCAGAGATTGGGTAGAGGAAGAAGGAGAACCCAGCGAGCTACCAAAAGCACATCACTGAGGGACATTTGAGGAGTAGGGAGAACATCAGAAAGGACAATAAATTGAAATTGAGACCTGTCCCCAGACAGCAGCCATCAACTGCCCTCAAGTAGCAGCGTCTGGACACAGACTCCTGGATCCGGAAGATGCTCTCGTACACTCACCAACAGACCAGTGAGCTTCCCAACAAGGCTGCAGACCACTCCACGGCCCAGTCGCCCTCCTGGGACAGCCACTGTCTTCCTCTCCCTTTTCCATCTTGAATGGCAATTAGGAGAAGGTTAACTGAGTGTCTTTCTCCCAGGAATCCTCTTCTACTTTTCAAAATCACAGCGTTAGCAAAAGAAAATCCCAGCTTAGGCTAACAGGTAGGAACGTGGTGCAGCCCTGGGAGCTGCTGTTGGAAGTGGGGAGATTGGGTGAATCTTCCCAGCGGGAGGTTAATACTCATCATTCGGAGTTGCAGCTGAGGCCCATTTGAGTGACAGGCAGCCGGGAGCTGAAAGAGCCGCTCGGATCCCAGAACTGCTGGCATGCGGGCTTGAAAGAGATTTATTTCAGGATAATTAGCTGGGAGTATTAAAGGTGGCCAGGAAGATCCGCAATTACTGTTTGGCAAACAGAAAGAAGACACACACATGCAAAAAAAAAAAAAAAAAAAAAAAGCCAAAAATGAAATTAAAAAACCCAAATTTTCTCCACTTGAAAGTTGTTGAATAATTGAAAAAAAAAAAAAAGCTCAAAGCAACTTCATTGCATTGACACACATGCAAAAGTGTTAGAGGAGGAAGGAAGGGGAAAACAGGGAGGAAGGATTGGGATCTTGGGTGACAAGGCTGATGGCAAAAATACGCTCACCAAAACTGAGTATTTGGAGGGTGGAATCTTAAGGCAAATTGTTCTTACATCAAATGGAAAGTTCTTGCACCTCTTTTCTTGTTGCTTCCTTTTACCCACACAAAAAGAACTATGTTAACACCAGTATTCCTTTAGTTTAAAAGAAAATCAAATCAAATCCTAAAGCCCAAGTATCTGAAACAAGAAGTTTCACATATCCCAGACATTTTACAAGAAAAACTGAAAAAGAGGGAGGGAGGAAAGAAATGAGGAAGAGAGGAGGCCCTGCTCCTCCATCGCTTGTGCCCTAGAGGAAATCAGCACCTTCATCTGCAGCCAAAGGAACTGCCAGCTCTTCACCTTTTAGAGTTGGAGTTGGAGGGTTGAGAGAGCTCCTCCTCCTGTTTTCTGCTTTTGCACCCTGGCTGGAGATGAGGTTGTCCAAAAAGGAAGATATTATATTTTTACCTCATTTTATCATGAAAGGACCGAGTATAGAATTTTCTAAGTAGTCTGATTAATGACAGTTTTGTTCCTTATTTGGGACAGGCAGACTGGGTGGCATCTTCCTCGCCATACCTAGTCACCAACCTTGGCCAAAGCAGTAAATACAACTGCACCCATTACAAGGCTTCATTTCTAGAGTGCACCAAGGAGGAGCCCAAATGGCTCCCGACTACTCATGGAATCCACTCAATAGAGATGCATTCATTCCTTAGCTTTCACATGTTCACGCCCAGGTGTATCCCCATAAAAAGGCTCTTTGGAAAGTGGAGCCTTACATTTTTATGGGCTAAGGTATTGGCCCAGAGTCTTTCAAAAGGTTTCAGAAATAAATGCCAGGTTCCTGGTTGAGAGATCTGAGGAAGAGGCTCAGCGGGCTGAGCGAGGGGAAGGGAGGCTATGTTGCCCCCCAGGTTTGCCATGTTCTCAAACCTGGTCAAGAGAAAATGCCACACTAACTACTCACAATGCTGGTGGGTTCCCAAAGAAAGACCCAGTCTCTGGCCTTGCCTGTTTACATCTTGATGAAAAGATCTGCAAAATTTTTAAATACGTGAAACAAGAGTTTATATTATTTATAAAAACACACATATATAGTAAACATACAAAGTGTGTATGGGAAGGATACACACAAATTTCTCAGAGGGATGAAGCCTGGGATTTCAGCTCTGACAAGTCTTTATTCTTTATAAAAGATAGTAACACTAAAGGGAAACGAGGAGAGGGAAACTGCTTGAGAAGAGCTATGGGGGCAATCCTGCTTTGCCATGCCTTCATGTGTCCCAAGGAAGGTGTGATGTTAACCTGGGTGTGATGTTAATCTCTTCTCACACATACACGCCTGATCTTTCATGACTCCTCCCATTATGTGGTTGGTCCTGATTTCTTGCCCCATGACATCCTGCGGTTACAGAGGGAAGTCTCCTGCTCTTCAGGCCTCTTTTCCTCACAAGATCACAGCTTCAGGCAGAGAGAAGAGTGTCTTTGGTCTGTTCAAGATTCCCCATCAAGCCTATCACAGAGCTGGGCTCCTGTAGCTATGCAGTAGTGAAATGGGATTCTGAAAGGAGATGAGGTTCTGTTTTTCAGGGAATTGGGAACAATTAGCCAATATTCAGGAATGTTTGCTAGAGTATTGCTTACAATAGGAAAAACCGGAAACAATCTAAGAATTTATCAATAGGAAATAGTTTATTTGAATTACAACATATCAGTAATATGGAGTATTTTACAGAATATTTGAAAGAATGAGATAGAGTTATGGAATAATACCCTAAATGTAGTAAATAGAGAATGTAAATCCTACTTTAAATACATTCACACTAAAACAAAGTAACACTTTGAACACCCAGGCCGGACGCAGTGGCTCACACCTACAATTCCAGCACTTTGGGAGACCAAGGCAGGTGGATCACTTGAGGCCAGGAGCTCCAGTCCAGCCTGACCAACAAGACAAAACCCCATCCCCACTAAAAATACAAAAATTAGCCAGGTGCGGTGGTGCACACCTGTAATCCCAGCTACTTGGAAGGCTGAGGCAGAGAATCACTTGAACCTGGAGGTGGAGGCTGCAGTGAGCCGAGATAGCACCACTGCACTCCAGCCTGGGCGACAGAGCAAGACTCCATCTCAAACAAAGAAACAAACAAAAAACTATATATACTCTCTCTCTATATATAGTACATAAACATCTTTACATAAATGGAATCATAACTGCAGGGCTATACACAATAGCAGTCATTATCTCAGCTTGTATCTCCCTGTGTTTGGCCATTCTCGCATTGCTATAAAGGAATGCCTGAGACTGGGTGATTAATAAGAAAAGAGGTTTAATTGCCTCACAGTTGTGCAGTATACAGGAATCTGCTTCTGGTGAGGCATCTGCTTCTGCTGAGGGCCTCAGGAAGCTTACAATCATAGTGGAAGGTGATGGGGAACCAGCGTATCACATGGTGAGAGCAGGAGCAAGAGAGAGAGGGATGGAGAAAGTGCCACACTCTTTTAAACAAACAGATTTCAAGTGAACTAACTGAGTGAGAACTCACTTATTACCAAGGGAATTGTGCTAAGCTATTCATAAGGGATCTGCCCCCATGATACAATACCTTCCATTAGGTCCCATCACCAACACTGGAAGCCACATGTCAACATAAGATTTGGAGGGGACAAATCCAAACCATATCACTCGCCAGTCCCAATGCCTGTGTCATCAGGATTTCAGGGTCATACAGAGCAATATCTTCCATATGGTCCCTCCAACCTTTGGTCTACTCTGATTATCACATTATCCAAAAGTCACAGGAATCTTCATATCATCTTTGGGCATGGGAGTCTTCACAGACGATCCCACTAACCAAAGTGCATTCTTGGGCACAAGAGACATTTTACCCATTCCTTAGGCCTTGTCCCTGCCTAAGGAAAAGGTAAAGGTATGGACAAAGTCCCACCCCTTAGAATCTGTTTCTGATCCTAGACCACCTCCCAGTATTTCTCTCCCAAGGCTTCTGCCTATTTTCCCCATCCTACCGTTCCCTCACCGCCAAGGAATAATCCTATCAAGTTTCTAGAGCTTTCAGAAAGGGAGGTTAGGGGCAGACAATTTCTGCTTTGTCTTTATAGTATGAAGTTGGGTGTCTTCCTGGAATGGGAGACGGTAACAAAATAATAACAGAACACAAATTAATATCTCTATAAATTACCTTGCTATAGATGGATAGATTAGACTGATGAAAGATAGATAGATAGATAGATAGATAGATAGATAGATAGATAATATAGAGTATTAGGATTCTTTAGAGAAAGAGAACCAACAGGATGTGTATAGAAAAAGGAGGCTTATTTTAAGGAACTGGTTCACACAACTGTGGAGGCTTGGTAAGTCCAAAATCTGCAGGGTGGGTCAGCAGGCTAGAGACCCAAGGAAGAGCTTCCATTTGCAGCTAAAGGTGGTCTGCTAGTAGAATTCCTTCTTCTTCCAGAAAGGTCTTTGTTCTATTAAGGCCTTCAACTAATTGGATGAGGCCCACCTACATTATAAAGAGTAATCTGCTTTACTCAAAGTCACAGACTTAAATGTTAATCTCATCCAAAAAACCATCTTCACAGAAATATCTAGAATAATGTTTCACCAAATATCTGTGCACCATGGCCCAGTCAAGTCGACATAAAATTAACCATCACAGATAGGTAGGTAGGTGGAAAGATACATGTTAGATAGATGGATGGGTGGGTGGATAGATGGATGGATAGAAGATTGATAGATCGATGATAGATAGATAGATAGATAGATAGATAGATAGATAGATAGATAGATAGATAGACAGACAGACAATATAGCTATAGAAATACATGAGAGATAGAGATAGAGATGATGGAGACTGAGATACATGGTTTCTGGAAGGATTCATTCCCACACTGAATACTCTGGGGGAGAACTGGGAATATATTTCTTAATTCTTCAAATTTTTTACAGTGAAAATGTACTGATAAATTATTTGCTCTCTCCGTGTGTGTGTGTGTGTGTGTGTGTGTGCACGCACACACACACATGTTTAAAGAACAAGGATTCTGGAGGGAAGAAAGGGAAAAGAATGCTATTTATTCCTTCAAACCGCTGGCAAAAGAGCTCTGTTTTCCTCTGCTTCTTAGTCAAAGGAGGTTAGTGTTACAGTCACCTATCAGATGCCAGGCACGTGCTAGGCACTGGGTGTAGGGAAGGAACAAAAAGGAAGAGCTAAACTCCTGGAACATACGTTCATATTGTTTAATTCTAAAACAGCTCCATGAGGTAGACAGCCATGCCTCATTTTTGAAGATGAGAACACTTTCATAGATGAGGTGTTGTTAATAAAACATCCCTAGCCCACACGTTTTCCCCCAGAGCCTTAGTCTGTCAGTACCCAAATCTCATGCTCTGCTTAGGACAAACACCGGACACTCTCTGCAAAGGGCATCTGTGTCTCTTAGAAATTAGCACAACAAGCATGTTGCAGCTTTTTCAAAGAGACTTCAATTTTCCTCCTGCAGCTCAGATAAACTTTCCACTGCCTGTGGACCCTGGCCGCGGTTGGCAGCCGGCTCCAGCACAGGCGTGCCAAACACAAATAAAGTTCGAAGGACAAACTCAGCCAGAAAGCATCAGAGCTTTCCATCCAGCATCCAGACTTATTATTTCTTATTATTTCTGAAGAGCATCCACTGCTCTTTTAAAAACAAGGGCCCTATTTTGTGAGCTGCTCAATGGTCTATTTTAAACTCATGGCTGTGTTTGTTTACGTTCAATCCTGGGCCTTGGCCTTTGCAATAAACCGCCACTGGCATCGTGCAAAAAGCTAGTGGAGACTGCCATATCACTGTTTACAGCTTTCTCACTTCAAGAAAGGGGTGGAAATCGAATATTTGCAATTGTCCAAATTCTGAGAGGGCTCTGGAGAGGAAAAACAGTGCCAAGCTGACAGGTCTAAGAATTTCTGGGGCAAGAGTGAGTAGTATCTAGGGGTTGAAATGGAAAAAGAGTAAATTATCCTACACTGAGGGAAATAATCAACATGTTCATATAGTCAGCAAATGCTCATTGAGCACCCACTGTGTACCAGGCACTGTTCTAAGCACTTGAACACAGCAATGAACAAAACAAAGAAGCTGCCCGTAGGGAACTTACATTCTAGTGAGGGAAAACAGACAATAAACAATAATTAATAATATGTTATATATTATGTTTATAATAGATTAAAAATAATAATCATTAATACATTAGAGAAACTTCAGATGTTTCTCATAGAAGTTCAAGACTTTTCCTAAAGAGAAGGCCAGATCCTAATGTGACATTGACCAATCATTTCAGAATTGTGAAGCTGAGCTGTGAGCACTGTTGGTGTGATTTTTATCTTCTCTTCAACCGTCCTCCTCATCAATTTGGCCCATATGTCTGCTCACCAAGGTGGAGCTCCAGCCTAACAGGGAAGGAGGCCAGACTGATTCTCCATGGCCTCCAGACCTCCCCCCCACAGCATGCCCTCCCTTTCCTGGAGACAAGAAAGCTTCAATCTCCACACTGACATCAGCAAGACCTTCCCTCTTCTGCATCCCAACCCCTCAGGTCAGAGAGAAAACAAGTTGATACAAACACAGTTTAACACTGAATGGACTCTGGTTTGCATCCCACAAGTATTTTCTTTTTTTTCTCTTACTATTTTTAATTGACACATAATAATTGTACATATTTATGGGGTACAGTGTGATATTTGTATACTATACGTACATATAATATGTAATGATTGAATCAGGGTAATTGCTATCACCTCAATCATTTGTCATTTAATTATTTGATTTGTATTGGTAACATTCAAAATTTGCTTTTCTAGCCATTTGAAAATACATAATAAGTTGTCCATTATTGTCACCCAATAGTGCTCTAAAACACTAGAACTTATTCCTAATATCTAGGTATAATTTTGTGTCTGTTAACCAACTTCTGACTGATCTCCCTGCCCCACTCACCCTTTCCAGCCTCTAGTAACCACTATACTATTCCATACTTCTATGAGATTAACTTTTTAAGCTTCTGCACACAAGTGAAAACACGCAGTATTTCTCCGCGTGTGCTTCGTTTATTTTACTTAATATAATGTCCTCCAAGCTTATCCGCATTGCCATGAATAACAAAATTTTTTATTTTTATGGCTAAATAGTATTCCACTGTGAGTATACACAACATGTTTCTTTATCCATTCATCTTTTATGGACCCTTGGGTTGATTCCATGTCTTGGCTATTGTGAATAGTGCTGCAATAAACACGAGAGTAAAGATATCTCATCAATATACGAATATCCTTTCTTTTTGGTATATATTTAGCAGTGGGATTGCTAGATCATATGGTAGTTCTATTTTCAGCTTTTTGAGGAACCCCATACTGTTTTCCATAATGGCTGTACTAATTTACATTCCTACCAACAGTGTTCCCCTTTCTCTACATTCTTGCCAGCACTTGTTATGTTTTGTCTTTTTGATAATAACCATTCTAACTAGAATGAGATGATTTCCCATTGTGGTTTTGATTTGCATTTCCCTGATGATTAGTGATATTGAGCATTTTTTATATGCCTGTTGACCATCTGTATGTTTTCTTTTAAGAGATGTCTATTCTGCTCATTTGCTCATTTTCTAATCAGATTATTTGGTTTTTGCTGTTGAGTTGTCTGAGATCCTTGTATATTCTGAGTATTAATCCCTTATTGGATGAATAGTTTGAAAATATTTTCTCCCATTCTCTGAGTTGTCTTTTCACTCTGTTGATTGCTTCCTTTGCTGTGCAGAAGTTTTTAGTTTAAAATAATCCCACGTGTCTATATTTGGTTTTGTTGCCTGTGCTTTTGAGGTCTTCTCCATAAAATCTTTGCCCAAATCAATATACTAAACTGTTTCCCATGTATGTTTTCTTGTACTAGTTTTATAGTTTTGGGTCCTATATGTAAGTCTTGAATCCATTTTGAGTTGATTTTTATATCTGGTGAGACATAGGGGTCTTGTTTTATTCTTCTACATTTGGATAACCAGTTTCCTAGCATCATTTGTTGAAGAGACTGTCCATCCCTCAATGAATGTTCTTGGTACCTTTGTTGAAAATCAGTTGACTATAAATATGTGGATTTATTTCTGGGTTCTCTAATCTATTCCAATGGTCTATATGTTTGTTTTTATGCCAGTACCATGCCATTTTGGTTACTATAGCTTTGTAGAATATTTTGAAGTCAGGTAGTGTGATGCCTCCAGCTTTGTTCTTTTTGTTCAGGACTGTTTTGACTATTTGGGTTCTTTTGTGGTTTCATATAAATTTTAGGATTTTTTTCTGTGAAGAATGTTATTAAAATTTTGGTAGAAATTGCATTGAATCTGTAGCTTGCTTTATGTGGTATGATCATTTTCACAATATTAATTCTTCCAATCCATGAACATGGAATGTCTTTCTGTTTTTGTGTATCTTCCTCAATTTTCATCTATGTTTTACAGTTTTTCTTGCAGAGATCTTTCACCTCCTTGGCTAAGTTTATTCCTAGATATTTTTGTAGCTACTATAAATTTCTGCTAGTTCACTGTTGGTATATCGAAATGCTACTAATTGTTGTCTGTTGATTTTGTATCCTGCAATTTACTGAATTTCATTTATCAGTACTAAGTATTTTGGTGGAGCTTTTAGGGTTTTCTGTATATAAGATCATGTCATCTGCAAACAAGGACTACGTATTTGCTGTTTAAGTGACAACTCCCCTCTCCACTCCCTCTCAGGGACAATGCCTAAACAAAAGCCTATCCTTGATGAAGAAATTTCAGACTCTGTGAAACCTAAATAAGCAAGCTAGTTTTACACCAAGAGGCCTTCTGGGTACCTTCTCGGAATCATATAAATCTTTATCTCTGCCCCCCAGGTCTGCCGTTCACTCTCCCCTTGCATCCTTCCTTGCCAAATTTCAGAAACAATTCCTTTTTTTTTCTAGGGACCTGTAGTCACTATATAAAATCACATCAGAAAATCTGCATATTTGAACAAGACACTTGTTAAGAAGGCCTTTGAGTGCGCTTTGGGAGAGGGGATCCAGTACGGATTGATCCCGTGGTCTATACAGAGGGACACACACTGCAGTGATGTTTTTGACAAGACCCATGGTTGATTTGCCAGTTCATTAATGAATGAACCTAGAATTGCACATTACTTTAGCTCTAGAGAAAGCATATGATTACAGCATTTGTGGTGTAAAATGCTATAATTAAAGATGCAAAACATGGTTTATTACACACCCATTTTCAGTGCTTGGAACTTTCTGAAACAGTCTCCTTTTTAGAAGCACTATTTGCAGGTAATGAGCCTCAGGAGGTTTTCTTCCACCCAGGGCATACAAAAGATGCAAAAGATCAGGGCTGGAGTGAAGAAAGGGGCATCCAAATTGCTATAAAGAAAGAAGAAAATGAGGCCTACCTTGTCCAGTGAAAAAGTGAAAGAAGGATGCCCACCTCTCTCAGAATTGAGCCCCAAATAGCTGGATCTCAAGGGTTGGGACAAAGTGCTGTTTTGCATTCAGAAGGTGGCATTTGGAAATTATATCATAGATCTGAAAGACTCCATTTCAACAGTAGATCATTATAATATAGAGTTTGTACTCTTATACTAAGTTCACAGCGGTTTCTTCTGAGCCATTAAAAAATAAATAACTGTAATCTTAACAAAGACAAAAACACCATCATAGACATATAGCATATGTTCCCTGCCAACAGCACCAAGAAAATTGCCTGGCTGCACCTGACATGTCTGAGTTAGAGCAGGTAAAAGAAATGGTCCTGATTTTCCAGGTAGGGAAAGGAAGGTAATGAGGCACAGAGAGGTTAGGCGAGCTGCCCAGGGAGAGGCAGGGCAGCAGCCAAATCAGGACAAAAACTAGCATTCCTGATTCCCTATTCAGTGCTCATACTCCTCAGACTGCACTGTCTCAGAAATGTCAAATACATTATGCGGGAATATTGGGAGTCTGTGTTGAGTCAGAAAAGACTTGATTTCCAGTTAATAAAATTATCAGCACACACACGGAATAAAAATGTCCTCCCTAGCAGACTTTACACCTCAGAGAAGACCCTGGGAGCCTAGGCACCCCCAAGCAGCACACCCCTGTAAACGCTGGTTAATAGCAAAGCTGTAAGATGCTGCTCCCCCAGCCTATCCACCCCTTCAGGACACATGATTAATTGTAAACCTGGAAGAACATCTGAATAAATATCCGCAGAGCGGAGGGAATAGGGACAGTGACACTGGAAGCTCCTATCTAAGTAGTAACTTTTTTACCCTTTTCTTGATCCAAAAAATATAAATGTGTGGAGGATGTTAGATAGAGAATTTCTCATCTTAGCTGCAAATGCACATGCAGACGATAAGACTGCAAATTCCAACCAAGCCAGGCTAGGAACACCTCACTATAAACATCCAGGCCCTTTGGCCCTTCTCGGGAAGGTATTCTAAAGGATACTTGGATCTGGGCCATGTGTGTACACACTGTATGCATACATGTACACACACACTGTGCACAGTATAATTTTCTGTAAATTTCTATGAAGGTATGTGCTACACTGAACTACGATAAACTGATTTCATAAAATTATAAAATGCTCTTTATATATTCCTTGGAAAATCACTAGTCAACATCTGTGGTTTGAACTGGTCTGGAAAAGCATCTTTTCAGACCTCCGAAGAGAGATGCGCTAGAACCCTCTTCAGTCACCTCTAGGAGAGCTTAAAAACTTTGTCACTAGGAAGTTCTTCCTTAAGCTTACACCTATTAAACTGTGGCTTAAACCAACTCCCTCTATCCTATCAGAATCAGTATCATATTTGCTTTCTTTTGGCAAATTCCAATTTTTCTTTTCAGTACTGGTAGTAACCAAGGACTTCTTGGTAATAAGAAGACAGCATGCAGACTTATGTGAAAACAAACAGAAATCATGAATGAGGATCTTTTACTACAATCTAGACTTAATGTTTCTAGCTGGAGTTGAGAACAAGAGTGTAAGTTACCTGGTCTATACCTGAATTGGCTGAGAAAACTTTGGTTATTTCTACCTAACATGACCAGTTTAAACTTTAATAGTAGTCATGGAGTTTTGGTCATTCTATCTCAGCACGGATTAGCATTTCTGGTGTACACGTGGGTAAAACTGAAAACCCTAAAGGTGAAGATTCAATTAACTTTGCTAAGGCCAGTAAAACAACCAGTGTATCCCTCATATGTCCTTGTCAGAGGGAATGCCAGATCTTGGCTTTTGATCCTAGCATAAACATTAATTTGCTGTGCAACCCTGGGAAAATCACTTGGTCTCTCTGAACTTCCGCTCTTTTTCACTTTTGAAGTGAGGGTAGCAGAATAGATTATCTCAAAGGGGACTAAGATGTCTAAGATTCTGCCTAATAATGTTATGATGATGATGAACTGAGACAAAGCTTGTGAACTGCTTAGCTCAAAGTCTGGTACACAGTAAGCACTCAATAAATGTTCACTATCATTATCAACTTGTTATTATATATGCACACTCTGGGCTCACCAACTTGAAACATAACTTTCGGTCCTATTCCATTGTCCTGTAAGGACGTTATCGTTGAGCTCCAAGATCAAGCAATAGGTAAGTTCACAATAGTTGTAGAAAACTGTATCTCTAACCATAAGTTAAGTCTGTGAAACTTTAGGATCATGGGAGTGGCATACAATAAAGCATAAAAAGGCCCCATGAAGTCATTAATTTAGTCTGTTCCTTAGTGGTTGGGCAGCAATGCCTCAAATCAGAATGAAGACCAGTTCTGTGTCTTCATTACTTGATCGCTAAGCGTGTCAAAGACTTACCCTGGGTGCTGCCTAAATACTACTGTATGTGGTTTCTGTCATTCCTTATGACCACTTGACACTTTCCTTCTCCTGTGCACATAGGAAGACCATATGTCCCCATCCCCCTTGCAGTTGGGTTAGGGCCATTAGAGTTTAGCAGTGGTGACATTTAGAGTTTAGCATCTGGACATTAGAGTTTAGCAGTGGTGATATACCCATTTTCAGACCTAATCCTTAAGAGCATCCATGAGACACTGCATCCCTCTTTTCCCTTAGTTGCAACTGTGGAAGCCACATGTGGAAACAACGAAGTGATAAGATGGAAGCAACATGGATCCCACACGGAAGAAAGCTGCCTTGAAATGTTGACCAACCCACACCGAACTTGACAAAAGCAAGAAGTAAAGCTTCACAGTGTCATGCCACAGGTATGTCAGGGTTTGCTTCTGCAGTGTAACTTATCATATCCTAATTAGTAAGAAGTCTGGGTCTTCAACATATTAAGGGAATTGACATTTATTAAGTACCTACAGTGTTTGTCAAACTGTGATGCAATCCATTCCTTGGTCATAAAATCATTGTAGTGGGTTGCAATCACCATATCCAATGAAAAAACACAATATAATAGAAATTACCAGGGAGCATTTTTAGGCTATAGGTTAAAACTGTTTTATGAAAAGCTTGTTTTCGTTTTACAAGTGCACGTATGTAGTTGCTTGTCCCGGCTCATGATGTAAACTGCATTTCTTACTGTGGTTCATGGTCAAAACTTTAAGAGTCTCTCAAAGCAATCTTATAAGGTTGGTATTATCTCCATTTCATAGCTAAGGATACCACCATTCAGAAAGGACTAATTGATTTTTCAAAGTTACACAGTTACTAAATTGTGGCACTGGTATTTAAGCCAAGCTTACGTGATGGTCTTCATCAAAGCTGGTGCAACCAGCAGCCCCTGGCCCAAAGCCACACCAGCCAGCTTCCTCCTGGGTCTCCTGAATATGCAGCCTCCAACTTTACCTGGCCCTTCGCACATTTTTAGGAGCCATGTGTGAGCATTTCAATAGCTTCTATTTGCAAATATTTTAAACAGGTAGCATTTTAAAATACACACCTATCTATAAAATAGATCAGTTTATATTTGATTTCTCCCAAGTGGTACCCTGAATACCACGGAAGGAAAACCCAGGTTACCTAGGAGAAATGTTGGCTGATGCCAGACCAATGATGGCAAAAGGGAGTCTGATATTTATAAATCACAAGCATAAGACAGGAAAAAGAGAAACCATCCATTCTTATAAGGCAGATGAGGTAAAACAGAAAAACTTGAACTCTCACAAGGCCTATCAGTTCCACTCATTCTCATTGATTCCTTAAGTGCATCTGTGGACAATTCTAAACTAAAATATGGACGCTGCATCTCATGAAAGTCCATGGTAACTATTCCTAGAAGCTTTGCCCCCTTTAAATATCAATCCATATGCTTGTCAGCTTGGCTTCTAGGAAGTTCAGGCCTTGATCCTTTTGGGGAATGTAAACATTTTGCTGCCCAATTTGGAAGTTGGAAGTACCCTTCTCGGTCTCATTCTTTGACATAAAGCAGGGTGCCATGGCCACCAGACTGGAGAAGTTCAGGGTCATATTTTCAGGTTTTACTTAGTATGAGCAAGAGACATGGTAATGTCAAGTTCATCTTTAATCCTTAGTAAAAGGGCCAGAATTCAAAAAGAGCTTAGGAAGGTCATTCAAGTCTTGGCTGGTAGCTTCCCAGGGAGCTGAGTCATGCTTGGAAGGTGGTGTGGTGGAAGATCTCTAGCCTTTTGGCCGGCTGAGGAGCTTCCTGCATGCAGGGAACCAAGCCCAATGCCCACAGGGTCAGACAGGTAACAAAATGAACAGGAGTCTAAGGACATTTCCCACCCACTTTAAGTGGTGTCTATTCTATTCCAGCACAGCCTCACCAGGACAGCTGCCAGAGACAAACCTTTTAGCTTGCCTTGAGGTCCCCCGAAGAGCCACAATAATAAAGGCTAGCAAGACTGACTTTGTAACCCCCACACCCTGCCTGGGCAGCTCCACCCTCAGTCTGACATAGCAAACATATGTGGACACATCATGACTCCCAGCTCCTTTACGGCTGACCGAGTGGTCCTGGAGGCAGGATCTTTCACGTTAAATACTTCCAGCTCAAATATTCCATCAGAAACGTGTGGGCCCCATCTGGGCTCACATGTCCTGGCATGGCCTCGCCCACACCCCTCCTTATCTACCCCCAAGACATAACAGTCTGATGTTCCCGCTCTTCATCCATGTCTTTTGGGAAGGGAAGATGTTACTCACTAACCTAACGAATGTATTTAAAAATTGCAGCTGACTGCCATAGTAAATTCATGTCATGTTTTTTACGATAGATAATATTTCAGAGACACAGTCCTGAATGTAACCAAAAAAAAGTCTTTTTAGAAAAACAATTTCTGTTCAGAAACTCAGCTGCCCAGCTTTCAGCTGTTACTTCTATAGAAAAAACACATTCTGAATTGCGGCAAGCAGGCGACAAAGCCAGCAAGGGACTGGTACATAGAAGGACTTTTTGTGTAACTTACACCTAATGTGGGAAACTCCAGTCATGGTGCCGCACCTTTAAATCTCATTAAGCCCCTTCTAGGTATCAAAGGTGGGCCAGTCGTGCCATTTCCTGAGTCCTGTCAAGCACGGTTACAGGAAATTGACAAAAGAGCTTCCATTAGCTTAGCCAAAATTCACGTGTCCCTATTATTAAGATGCTGCCAAGTTTGATCACCCTCTTAATCTATCAAGACTCCAAAAGGATAATCTCTTAAAAGCTTCCCCTTTCCCACCCTTTCTACCCCAAGTCTTTTCTTTGTGGCTTAAATCAAGGTAAGTTGATTTTGCTCAAAGTTTGGAGGAAAACATGCTGGTAGTTGGTAGCTGACAGAAAACAAACATGAGACTTTTCTACCTGGAAACTGTTCCCTTTGATTCAAGACTGAATGTCACCACTTTGTAAACAAAGAAGATGATTTAAAATGCTGCCTTCCTTTTATTTTTTTTTTTAACTTTTTTTTGTTTTTCAACCAAGAGTCTTCTCACAGTACCTGGCACTCAAAAACTCAAATACTCAAAGGGATTACGTGCTCTTTGCTGGTTTTGTTTTATAAGCCAGAGGCCATTCAAAGAAAATAGAGCTTCCCATCCAAGTGTCCCTGCCTGGTAAAATAATGGATGCAGATTGATGTGATCTAGATGTAAAGGACATTAACATCCTCAGACCCCTGACAGGCACACTGCCAGCCTGGCTCCGGAAAGGCCTTGAAGAGCAGAGCAAGACTCACTTGCACCCCTGGACATCTCCGGACGAGGGCTTTTATTTCGGGACCAGCCTATAGGCAGGTGCTCCTCCCCCTCACAACAGAATAGGCATGCAAGACGGACTGCCTGCATTATTGATTTAAGACGGCCAGCTGACAATACACTGCGCCTCCTTTTATTTATTTCCAGAAGGTACACCTTTCTCCAAACTGAATTGTCTTTGATTTAAAAGCAGGGGTGTCTTCCCCCACATCCCCCCGCTCAGCAAAGAAACTGAATCCATCTCGACACAGCTGCTCAAAGGCTGGCTGGTGGCTGTTACCTACTGAGGAGAGCTTTTGTGCTGCCCAAGGGAAGACAAGGACCGCACTGTGCCCATAATTTTTGATCATCCCGGTTTAAATATGCTGTGTGTCAATCAGAGAAGTTTGAAGAACATTATAATTACAAAATATATTCCTGCTCTATAATCAGTATTGTTTGTTACAGTGGACTTAGCCGTGATAACAATTTCAATATGTAATTCATGGAACTTACAAACACTTATTTTACATGTATGTTCAGGAACTATGCTGGGAAGAAGGAGAACAAATCAAAGGGAACTGCACTGGTCAATGGCATGTCTGATGCAGGGTTGTCCTCTTGTGATGGTGACAGTGACGATACAATGGTAATCAACTGTCCCCACTTTGCAGACATTGTGTGGTCAGAACACCTTGGCCTGGAACACTGGATCAGAACACATTAAGTTCATTAAATAATTAACAATTGCCTCAATTTTACTTTCACGTTGTGTGGGATTTTGCAGGACTCAGCCTAAGTCAGGCAGGCTCCCACAGTCACCTTCAAGTTGTGCATATGTGTGTGTTTTCTTTTTTCTTTTTTTTTTTTTTTTTTTTTTTTTGAGATAGAGTCTCGCTCTGTCACCCAGGCTGAACTGCAGTGGGGTGATCTTGTCTCACTGCAGCCTCCGCCTTCCAGGTTCCAGCGATTCTCCTGCCTTAGCCTCCCAGGTAGCTGGAATTACAGGCACGTGCCACCACCCCAGCTAAGTTTTGTATTTTAGTAGAGACAAGGTTTCACCATTTTGGCCTGGCTGGTCTCAAACTCCTGACCTCAGTGATCCGCCCACCTCAGCCTCCCAAAGTGCTAGGATTACAGGCATGAGCCACCATGCCCAGGTGTGCGTGTTCTTAAGAGGCCAGGGAAAGAAACAAGAGAGGAAGCCCACCAAGNTTTTTTTTTTTTTTTTTTTTTTTTTTTTTTTTTTTTTTTTGAGATAGAGTCTCGCTCTGTCACCCAGGCTGAACTGCAGTGGGGTGATCTTGTCTCACTGCAGCCTCCGCCTTCCAGGTTCCAGCGATTCTCCTGCCTTAGCCTCCCAGGTAGCTGGAATTACAGGCACGTGCCACCACCCCAGCTAAGTTTTGTATTTTAGTAGAGACAAGGTTTCACCATTTTGGCCTGGCTGGTCTCAAACTCCTGACCTCAGTGATCCGCCCACCTCAGCCTCCCAAAGTGCTAGGATTACAGGCATGAGCCACCATGCCCAGGTGTGCGTGTTCTTAAGAGGCCAGGGAAAGAAACAAGAGAGGAAGCCCACCAAGACACCAGGATGGTGCCTCTTAGAGGTGCCTCTAAGTGGCAGACTGGGTATAAATTTTTAAAAGGTCCTTGATACACCCTCACCCTTCTCTCCACTTTGAAACCTGATTAGCAAACCCACTTACCCACCCCGGATGACTTCCTTCACACTCGCCTCCCACAGGGACCTCCTACTTTGACATCAGGATCATCCACCCGCACTCCAGGCCTGGAGAATGGACTGCACAGAGTTGGCTGCCTTCCTGGGAGTCCCTCATGAGCCATCACAGGAGGCAAGCTCCAAGTAAGAAACAGTTTGCCTTCGCTGACTTCCTTTGACCTACAGGGTCAAACATACACATTTCAGGCTACCAATCCCATGCTGTCCACCATCTGGCCCCAGCCTTGCAATTCATCCTCCCTATAAAAAGCCCTCTTATTCACAATCCCCCGTACCCTGCTGGGAGTTACTGCCACCGCCTCTGCTTGTGCCCTTTCTTCTGCTCTGAGGGCACTCCCCAGCCCTCCCGCTCTACTCTCATCCTATCCATCTAGATCCTACCAGTGCTCACCCATAGACTACCCATTCCCAGAACTCCACACCAGGACTGAGTCTCAAAGTCTCTCGTTTGACACGTGGTATACCCCCTCTTCGGTTGAGTTGCAGAATTTCAGAATGGAAAAGGGCCTTACCCATCACCTGATGCAGTACCCTTCCCTTGTTATTCTGTTGACAGCTCCTACATGCAGACTCAGTTTGCCCAGTTCCCAGACCCGTGATCATGCCCCTAGCCATGCAGCTTCCTGTGCTTCTATAGTGCATGTCGCCCGTCTGCTGCCTCTCCCTGCTCTCTCCAGAGCTTCCCCTGGTGCCCCTCCCTGTAGAAGAACATGAAAGAGCTGGCAAATAAAATCCCTGCTGCCATAATGATTTAGGTTGGCTGACAGCTCTGAGGCTATAAGTTCTCCTTTTACTATCCACAATGTATAGCCTTCTCCCAAGTAAATTACCTATTATTTAAAAGACAGGTTGTCCTCATCCCACCTTTATCTCTTTTCCCCAACTCCTCCCCACAAAATGAATCCTTGTCAAGGCAATAGATGTCTTCCTTAATTGCCACAGTTTTTCTTCCCAATTGTAGAATCACTGGCTTTCCGGAAGTTCAAGATCCCGAGTTCTGGATCGTGTGCCAGGGAGAGATAAAATCAAATACCAGGAGATGAGGTACAGAGGGAAGGAAGCGAGAGCCTGCCCCTCTGTGAGTCTTGGTCTGCCCTTCCCAGACTGCACTGCACCCCATGCTCTGGTCAGTCCAAAGTGCCACTCACACGAATGCCAGCTTCTGATACCCTCATTTCCTCCCACGTCTAATATTCACCTCGCCAGGCCTTGTCTGCTTTGTTCTCAGAGTTTAGAATCATTTTTTTTTCTTTTGAACAAGGCCACTGTAACTCATTAGGGTAGTCCTATGAGAACACATAAGGAGATATGCAGTATATGTTTAATTCAGGGGTAGCATCGACTTGGAGTAGAAAGGGAAGGTTTCATGGAAGAAAGAGAATTTGAAATGGGCCTGGAAAGACAACTGGGTTTGTTCAGAGCATTTCAAGTAGAGGACATGAGGAGACAAAGTCACAGGAGTAAGATCCAATATGGCGGCAGATAATCGATCAGGACTGAATGTGAACTACAGAAGCTCCTCGGCAACACACCTACAGATGGTCACCAGCGATGCAGTAAACAGCCTTTCCACCATCACTTGGGCAAGTGGAAAGAAGGGGATGGGCAGAAAGAGAAGGACAGAAGGTGGAGACCTCTAGGAAGACAAAGCAACCAAATGTCACTCCTGGGGCGCCCAGCCAAATGCAGGGGCCTATCAGGGAGCTGACGGTGAGCGTTGGGAAGGGCCCTGGGGACATTTTCCCTGCCTTGTCCCCCTCTCTGCCAGCACTAGCCACAGAAGGGATAATTAAATATTAATTCTATCTGATCTGGGGCCACCCAAGCAGGATCATGTTACATGATACTTTAATGACCACAATTCAGGCAACACAGCCTGGCTGTGAAGGAGGAACTCCTCTCCCAGCCCAAATCCAAAAGGTGCTCATGTTACAGGAAGGAGCAGGAAGTGGGGCCCAGAAACGGATCATGGGACCCCATGCATGCCCCCCGGGCCCCCTGAGATCCTGCTCAGTCCATTCGAAATAGGAAGACATCCACTACTTTCCACCTTTTTCCTTGTCGCCACTAAGGTGAGGTGTTCTTCAGCATAGAGTGTCACTCCAGAACTAATAAAACATGAAAGTCTAATTGTATTAGCAATTTCCCATCATATTCTATTAATATGTATCGTATTGGTATCCATTTTCACTAATGTGACATGAAAGGCAGTAATGTGATTACTTTTTTAGTGGAAACAAATGCTAATGTAATTAAATGTTGACCACATAGGCTGGGAGATATGGCAACCACCAGGTATTTGGGACTTTCTTCCCCTAGAAGAAAGAAAGAAAGTGGAGGAAGAGGCAGGTGTCAATCAGAATTGGACAAAAATATTTCAAGCATACCATGGAAATCTATGGTCAAAACCTGCCACCCAACGAGCTCTTCTCTAGGACAATGCCTGGCACACAGTAGGTTCCTGGGATGCAGTGGGAGGCAAAGCACTGTAGAAATAAGAACTTGGTTGTTGATAGAGAGAGATCTGGCCTCATATATTCTGGAATCTAGCTGGGGAATTTGGGGCAAGTTAATTTCTTTAAGCCTTAGTTTAACCATTTGAATAATGGAAATAATAGCAGCACCAAACTCAGAAATTCTTATTAAATGAAATGACATCATCCTCTTAAAGCACTTAGCACAGTTTCTGGCACATGGTAAATGGTCACTAGATGCTGGAAATTATTGTTGTGGTAAACACAGGAGCAGAATAGACTCAATTTTTTTGTCCAGTGACGTCAGTTCATGTTCTGCATGTCGCCCTTTCAAATATGCCTCTGTTGTCCCGGAATAATTTACTTTCTTTAGAAGACTCAGAAGGAGATACCACATTCAAACTATAAGGAAAAAGAATATGGGAAATGGGAAGCAAGCCTACCCACAAACCTTTCTAAATTCTGTTCTCTACTGAGCTAAGAATGAGTGAGAGCTTAAGGCTCAAATTTCCAAAAAGACCAACTACCATTTTGGAGAGTTGAAAAAAAGTGTTGTTTGTTGTTGTTGTTGTTGTTGTTGTTGTTTTCATCCAGGTCCTTTGTTCCTTCTTCCTGCATAGTTCAGAAGTGAAAACCCAAAAGCCCTTTTCTCCCTACTGTCCGCCAGGAAACAAAAGGGATATTTACCTAGAGACGCGGTCATTGCCAGGGACACAGAGGGTGTGCAGGGAGCACCCAGCACTGCTGACCCAGGCCGCTAACCAGCTGGGCAGCACTCCAGGTGACATGTGGCAGAGGGTCTGAGACTCTTCCCAGCCAGGGCACACAGAGGAGAAGAGCCGGGAATGAGGCAACAGACCAGAGGACCACTTGTGGTTGATTCCCAGCAGAATCAGAGCAATACAATATAGATTCTGACTATCCAAGGCTGCCAGAAAGATTTCTGCCCAGAGTGGCACTAGATAATTTCCAAGTTCCCTTCTCACTGGAAGAGCCTCTGGCTCTATAACACTGGCCTGACAGACACAAACCACTGGTCCACCAACCTAGACTTCTAACAAGCAACTCAGCGCTATTCCATCTTTCAGCATCCCTAAAACAAAAACCTTTCCCTGGGACATTTGGAATTGCATATATAAAATGGGAATGGGCTTGTCCAAGGTGACTGGTGTCCCTCCAGGTCAAGATACATCAAAAATTTCATTTTTACATCAAAGGATTCCAAACACTTGGAGGCTTACATAACTTAGAATTCCATCTGACTGGTCTTCTTATAAATAGGGTTTATGTGCTAAGCATTTGTGCTAAGCACTTTATTTAATACTAACATCAACTCTCTGAGGAAGGCACTGTTAACCTCCTTTTATACCTAAGTTCAGACTCAGAGAAATTAAGTGACTTGCCAAAGGCCAACAGCCAGTGAGGGATAGAAGTAAGAACTGAACCTAGGCTGGCCCTAACCCCAGTATTCTTCTCCAGAGAACCACCTACCGTTGTGGGGAAACGCCTTTTCTTGCAGAAGTTGCTGGAAGCTCACTTAGGGAAGAGATTACATTTCACCAAATCCAATGAAATCAGGAGCTCTGTGTTTATCCCTGCCTCCACCTCTCACCAACTCTGCCAGCCTGACCTGTGATTTGACCTGTCTGAGCAAGGAAGCCATGTGATTTACAGTCCAGACCAGGACGTATCTGAGAATGAGAGGAAGCACTAATCAGACAGAACACTGGGAGAACAGACAAACCGGGACTGTCCTATGAAAATGGAAACATGGTCACAGAGCCTCGCACACTCAGTTCCAAAATGAGGAGTTTGGATGAAACCTCAAGGTCATCTCCTTGTGAAAAAGGGAAGATATATGCATCTGGTCAGCTCACCAGGAATACAAAACAGGGACTGTCGAAGGCCAAATGAGTACACAGAAAGCAAATGTTTACATTTGTTCGTGTATTGCTTAAATCATGAAAACATGACAAAACACTTACAAGAAAAGTCACTTCTAATTTTCTAATCTCACTAACTATAACTCTCTTGGAGTTTAGCGCATTTTCTTTCCTCATTTTTACTTATGTTTAAAACAACACCATTAGATATAAATATACATCTCTTTTTAATCAAAAGAGAGTAATCATGTTCCACACATCAGCCTGCACTATGCTTTTCCTCATGTCAGCTTTCCCTAGTAAGGTGATAGCTGTATTATATTCCACTGCATGAATGAAATCATACATCTGACCATTTTCCCTATTTCCAGACATTTAAGTTGTAACCAACTCTTTCACAAACCAACTATTAACAATGCCATTATAGCCTGGGCACAGTGACTCATGACCGTAATCTCAGGACTTTGGGAAGCCATGGCAGGAGGATCATTTGAAGCCAAGGGTTTAAGACCAGCCTGGGCAGCAAAGCAAAACCCCATCGCTACAAAAGAAAAATCATTATACATATATCCTTAAATGTACACAATATTCCTGATATTATCTTATGCTTAGGTGCTAGATAAGAACATTTTCAATTCTTAGAGACCCAACTACACTACTCACCCAAAAGGCTGTACCAATTTACATTCCCATTCCCACTGACACTGTATGAGTCTGCCCATTTCCTCACACACTTAACAGCATCAAGTTGTTTTCATTTTTCTCAATCTGCTAGGTGGAAAAATATATATAATATTGTTTAATTTACATTTCTTTAATAACTAGTGAGGTTGAGTATCTTCTCAAATGTCTCTCAGCACTGGTATCTATTTTGTAAATTACCTGTTCATACTTTTGCTCATTTTGCTACAGGTTGTTGATCTTTTGCTTTCTGCTTTTTAAGACCTCTTTGTATACGAAGAATATTAATCCTTTATATGGCATGCCAATGTCTCCTTCCAGTTGGTCATTTGTCTTTTACATGTGTTTACGTTGTCTTTTGTTATATAGAAAAGTTTTGCCTTTATTAAGTTCTATTGTATCTATTCTTTCTCTAGGGATTCCCACCTTCCTCTGAAAGGCATCCTATCCCCAACTTTATTACAATTTTGTTCACAGTGAAAGTTCAGAGCACAAGTACACTTCTGGAGTCATCCGTAAAGAGGGGCACACAGGCAGCCAGGCTTCTTCTCCTTTTCTCTCAAAATGCCCCAAAGGGCAGAGAAGAGTAAATCCACACTGCCAAGGGACAGGGGCCCTAGCTCAGAATTCCAGTGGAAGGCAAAATGTTTTTAGAAATCCTGGGTTTCATCTTAACAATGCATTAGAAATTTATTTTCCACTCCATAATTTATTGGTATTTGTTTTTCTATAAAAGTCATATTTTGGTGACTAACCAATTAAAGTATTTAACTTCTCCTTCTTGAAATCCACTAGGCTGATGGGGCAGCATTGAGTCCTCTGGCAGTAACTGAACCCCAGTTTGAGATGCACCAATGCAACAGGGCTCTGCAAGATTTACCAAGCCTTCCCCAGTGTTCACATTACTGTGAACATTACACCAAAGCAGAACTGAGGGACACTGTCCAGTTGACAAGTTTCACAGTTTAGGAAGCTTAAAGTTCCTTCCAGGATATGTCATCATGGCATCTGACCACAGTACTGGACCAGAGCAGGAGCAGGGTCTGGCCTTTCAGGACCTCTTTCCAATGCCTCCCTTTCCCGTCCGCTCTCCTCCCCTTCCTCCACCAATGTGCCCCAGCTCCTTCACCTCCCTTCCACTCATCCCAAACTTTTCTCATGATCCCCAAACTCATCTAGTTGCTCCACAGTTTTCCAGCATATTCTTTAAAGAAGCAGCTTTACTCCTGGCTGCTTCAGAGCCACAGATTTCAGACCTGCACTCAGCCATCCAAAGGCCTAGGCAAGAAAAGCAAGGATACACGGAATGTGGCATCTCCCGCTAGGACAGGTGGGGCAGAAGGTTGAGTGTTGATGCTGCACTGATTGCTCAGAGGCACCTTAGTTACCCTCGGTCTCCTGATGGGCAAAATGGAGCTAACAACAGAGCTACTTAGTAGGCTCTAGGGAGGATAAAATGAGTCAATATGAAGTCCTTCAAACAGCATCTGTCACAAAGTTAGCATTCAACAAATGTTAGCTGTTGTCAATATTACTATACTATATACAAATGCTCAGTTAGGATTTGTCAATTAGTGAATGAGTCTTGCGCCACTACTTTAATCCACAAGAACAAGTGCCCCATGCCCCAGGTGTCCCAAACCAAGGAGGGATACAGTCTGGAGTAGGCAGCAGTAGGTGTTAAGCTGATATGTTAGGATAAATAACTAGCTTGCCTGTCACATGGCACTTGCATCCTAGACTGTTCCACAAAAGAACAGCAGGAGATCTGGGTCTTGGTTTACATCACTCCCAGCAAAAAAGATTTCGATAAGAAACCGTCCTCAGAAGGACTGATTTTTTCGGATGGATTTACCTGGTGTCAGTTCACACCTTCACAAAGTCTGACATTCCTTCTCTTGGGTTGATCCTGTAGAGCTCCCTCACACTTTTCACTCTCTCTTTTCAATTCTGAAGCAGCATTGCGATTTGCCACTGCTGTACCGTTTTCATTCCAACGGCCCGTAGGGTCCTATTCCCAGCATGGCCCTACCTCTTGCTAAATGACAAAAGATCAAAGCTTTCATAAAGCCACAATGAGAAGGAAAGGGAGATCAGGTTATCTGGGCCATTCACCATCCACATACCCAGGCCTGTGTGCACTCATTCGTATATACACACACACACACACACGCACACACACACACACACACACCTCTGCCAGATTATAAATTGCAAAACCAAACAAGTCATAAACTCTTATGAGAGACAAGGGGGAAAAGCCATGCCAGGAAGATAACAACAACAACGTCAAATTTCAGACATGACCAGGTTTTGGGGAGGGGGGGCAGTTCCAAACCAGGGGTTTGGGATAGAAAAGCTGACAGCCCCTTAGAACTAAAGCAGCTGGACTGGGTGCCACTATAATAAATCAAAATCAGTTATGTAAAGTGTAAAATTATCATTTGGAAATCACTCTCTCTGAATAATTCCATCATTGACTTTCACATCAAACAACGATTTCAACCACCCACACACACAGTTCAGCCTCACACTGGTCTTAAACTCTCTTTAATTATCGGCATTAACCTATCACATTACTATTTCATTCCTATTTCATCCTGGGGGAGGGGTCAGTGATTACGATAAATCACAATGAATAAGAAAGACTTTGAGCTGTCCTTCCACACGGCTCTGGTGTTCCCTTGATCTGACGGTGACAGGTCTGCCTTTGTCCCAGGAAGGGACAAGGACAGATAAGCAGCCTCCCTCTTGACAAATGCATTACGGATGCCAGTCAGGAGAAAAAGGCCAAAAATGCTTTAGAACCCGGCTCTGCAGCCATGTGTGGCTGTCTCCCATGCTTATACCCCAGGCTGGGCAGGGGTATCAACTTACCCCTCTGGTCGGTGGGTGGAACATGGAAAACCAGGTAAACAAGTTTCATCTGCAGCCTGGTTCTCGTAATATCCCCACTGGGCAACCGTTACCCTAAAATAAGAATAAAAAACAATAATTTTTTAAAGACATGCATTTGTCTAAAGTTAATCACTTACCTCTTGGAAGAACACCTTAGCCACAGATGGTGAGTTGCCTAGTATATTCTTTTAGTGGGGGCTCTGGCCCTTGCCTTAGTGATCCCCAAGAAAGCAGGGGTGCACAAGAATGGACATGAAGTGAAATATTTCACTTAGGAAAAAGGGGGTTTCCTCCATTACTGGTTTGGAGTCCAGTTTCCTAGTTCTGCATATTTAGGGGTAGCCCCACATACCTCTCCCTCCCCCTTACCTATTAGAGCTTCCAGTTTCCATATATTTAATAGTGAAGGGCAATCTAACAAAAGGATAAGAATGTTTTTATAAAGATGTTCATTGCAACACGCTCATAGGGAAAGAAGAAAACAACTTCAGTGTCTAGTTTGGTGCATAGGTTAAATACATTGTGCCACATCCATTCAGTGGACTGCATTTCAACCATTGAAGATCATGTTGTACATGTGTATTTATAAGCAATAGAAAGCTGTTCATAATAGAGTTAAGATAAAAAAGGTGAATCATGTGAGACCATACAAACATGTTTGACTCTATTTTTTTAATATGTAAGAAGGAGAACAAATTATGTTAGGCTATGTTCGAAATTCTAATCATGGTTACATCTGTGTAGTGCTATTATTACAAGTGGTGCTTACTTCTCATGCTCTACTTTTATTTCTATTCCTATTTTCTAATTACTCTAAAAAAGAGCAAATGAATAGAGTGGTTCAGACCTTGGATCTGCAGCCAGTCTTCTTGGATCAAATCTACTTCTGCCACTTAGGGATATGACTTCAGGTACATTATTTAACACTACAGCGCCTCAGTTTCTTTATCTGTAAAATGGAGAGATAATGATCTCAACTTTAGGATTACTGTGAGGATCAATGGAGTTAATTTCGTAGAGTGCTTAGAAATGTGGCTGGCACGTAGTAAACACTATGCAAGTGTAAGCTATGATTATTAAGATCATCACATATTTCTTGCATAATTAAAAAATAAAATCCTGGGGCCACAGGACAGCTGTTGAACTTTAGGCACATCCACATCTCTTGGCGTGAGTGTCCTCAACAGTAAAATGAGTGAATTAGATAGATGACCTTAAAGACCAGTCCCCATTCTGTGATGACATAATTCAACGGGGATGCTTCTAGTGGGCCCTGAATGTAGCACAGAGGTGAAAGGGGACACTTCAGAACAGGCTTGCAGAGGGGGCTGGTGGGAAGAGAAGGAGATGGGACCTGTGAGACAGATCAGAGCCCCACAAGCTTTGTGGCGTGCAGGAGAAGGAAGACTGCGAGAAAGTCAGCCAAGGCGGCTGCCTCTCCACTCAACTATGTGATTAAGTGACTGGCTTCTGTTTTTCACAAAGCCAGACTCCAGCTCAAAGAACCTCAGGGACTATTTTAAAGACAAGTTATTCCTTTGTTTTTAATTGTAATTAAGTAGGTATTTTATAATATTTAAATGGTGAAATTTACATGTCACTTCCATGATGAGCTGGGTACCCTTCACCAGAGGGAGAGAACGTAAGTTTAAGAGGACTGCTGTGTATTATTTTGTGATTAGTGCATTTATGCAATTGTGAGTAGAATGGAGTAGAACAGAGATACTGGGATATTTCAAGACTTCATTAAACATGCCAGAACTTTAACAAATTTACTTGGAGCCAAAGTTTATTCATGTTAAGATTTCATTCATCCTTCTTCCCATACTTTGACAAAATGTTTAAGTTAGTTTCTCATTTTATTTGTCTACTGAGTTCCCTAAGTTAGGGAAATTAGTATTGTGTGTGCGGTTTGATTTAATTAGCAATTGGGGAAATCGGCCTGGCATGTTTCATGGAAGCTTGGGGAAATTGTCAATTAGCATTGTGTTAATTGGTGTCTGCCGTCCTTGCTTTTTAGTTTTTAACCCCTTTTACCTTGTTCCCTCTTTCAGCATGTAAAATCTGGCTGTTTATTATTCTTTAAATAAAGGATTAATTGCCTGAATTCCTGCCTCTGCTCCGTGTCCTTTTTCTCCCTGAGCAGATGGGGAGTTGGGCAGGCCCGTAGTGGTGGCCTTGTTTCTTTCAGGCCCTCGTCCTCGCTGGCACAGGAGGAAGTCCTCTCTTCCACACTGCCCCATGCCCAGGCTTAAGCCTCCTCACTGCCATTTTCAGTGCCCAGTGGAGCCTCTCTGTCCACAATCCCTAAAGACCCCACCTGGCTCTCAGGAGACGCCCACTGTTCATTCTTCTGGAGTCTGTGGCTGATGTTTCGAATTTGAGCCACTCCGTTCGTCTGACCCAATCAGCGCCCTCCTCAAGTGAAGGTGAGGGAAGCTTTCTAAAACAGGGAAGGAAGTGTATTTTTATGGAGCACTTCCTGAGAACCAGGCTCTTTTAATCTCATGGCATATCTCCCAAAATGTAAGTTTACAGTAAAAAAAAAAAAAAAGCTGGAATTCAATCCCACTTGTGGGATTCAAAATAAGACTTTTTCCATCATGTTCCACATTGTATTTCCAGATCCTTGTGGTCCCTGTGGTCCCAGTAGTGTGAGTATCAGCTGGGAACTTGATAAAAATGCAGAATCCCAGGTCCCAATTCAATCTACTGAATCAATATTTGCATTTAAACTCCCCATGTGATTCACATCACATCACATTAACGTGAGAAACACTGGCCTAGCACATTGCTTGGCCTCTGTTAAACTAGAGTTGTGATTAAATGCTAAAGTGCTTGTTGTACTCCAGTATCTGTTGTCTTCTTTGTCCACAGTCATAGAAGTTTTAACAGGGCACTTTAGCTGTCCAGTCCAGGAAAACATTTCCCAGACTCCCTTGCAGCTAGATTGTGAGCATGTGACCGAGTTCTGGCCAATCATCTGGCCAATCAAATGTAAGTGGAAGTTTCAAATGGCAACTTCCAGGACAGCTCCTTAACAGAGAGCTAGCATTCTACTCATCCCCATCTCTACCCATCCTCTAGACAGGATGGCTTGAGCTCCATGTTAGACCATGAGGATGAGGGTTATACTTTCAGGATGGCAGAGTACAAATGCAGAACACTGGGACCCTGGGAATTGAAGGGGCAGAGTTCCCTGACTTATGCAGTATTCCCCCCTCCAGATTCTAGACTTATTTTTTCATCTTTTAATTTGTATACATTTAGGGGTACAAGAGCAGATTTTTTTCCATGCATATATTGCATAGTCCTGATGTCTAGGCTTTTTGTGTATCCATCACCTGAATAGTAAACATTGTACTCAACAGGTAATTTTTCAGACTCAACACCCTCTCACCTTTTGTAGCCTCCACTAAACTTTATTTAAGCTGCTTTTTTTCAAGTGGAGGAAGAAGCCTGTTATTAATGGACAAACCAATCCTGACTAATACAGAAGTGAAAGCCCACCTTATCTACAGAACACACAGTGCTTCCCAAATTAAAGAGGTAAGGCAAGGAAATCACCTTTGTGTACACCTTGTTTGTGTACCAAACAAGAATCACTGGGCAGATGTTTCTTGAAGATGAGTTTTAGCTGAATAAAATGCTTGCAAATAATTCAAACTGTCCAGCTATGATGAACAGGCTACCCCATTGAGATAGCAAACTTCGTGTCACCAGAACTGTTCAAGCAGAGACTTCCCCAAATGCTGCAGAGGAAATTCCTGTCCTGTGTGGAATATTGATCCCTTTAACCACTAACCTCTTTTCTCCAAAGAATTGTAAAAAAAAAAAAAAAAAAAACATACTCAGAGCACAATGGATTTTAAATATTGAACGTGCCTTAGTCATTGAACCAAATTAGGAACTTCTCTCCTAGTTTCCACTTCTGCTCGTTTATCAGAAGAACCCTGTACCATTTATTTATTCATTGCCTCTCAGTCCCACACACTCCTTTCTATGCTCTCCTCTTTGTTGCTGGAGCTGGGAGTCTACACTTCACAGACTCGCTAGCAGCTTCTGGTTAGACTCTGCCAAAGGGAGGCACTAGTGAGAGATCAGAGATGACAGAGCAAAGCTTCCTACGTTTTTTTCTCAGACATCAGAGGCTGCTCTGGCACTGACTGGTAGTTGCCATAGTGGCAGTGGGATAGAGTAATTCCCAATTCCAGCCACCTAGGGTTCAGCAGCAGCACCTCCTTGGCAGTTCCAGCAACGCAGCCGTGGGCTCAGGTGCAGGCTCTAATCCAGGGAGATTGGCAGTTTCCTAACCTCTTCTTCCTTCTGCTCCTTTACAACTATTCACCTTCTCCATTTTGCTCCTCCAGCCCTTCCTACACCTTTATAACCAATTCCTTCATTAAATCTCCTCTACGTAAAATATCTCAGACTATTCCTGTTTTGCTGGCTGGACCCTGAAGGATGCAATCACCAGCCCTCAAGGGTCTCTCTTCTCCCCTGAGGCCATCCTCAGTGCTTGCCAGAAGGGAACATACATAAAATGAGCACCTGGCAGCAGCAGTGCCCATTGCCAGTCTCTCCTGCCCTGCCAGAACCCCGAGCTAAGCTGCTGTCTATTAGACGTGGGCAAGACCAGAGTGCTATAGAGTCTTCAAGTTAACACTTAACAATCACAGCTGATGAGGCCGCACTCTGAGACAGATCTATAGCTTCAGTTTCTCACCAGTATTTTAGCTCCCCAGGTTGGCTGTCGTGTAGCGGGTCTCATTGAGAGGACATTAAGGGATCCATTTTTCAGGAGTTGGCCTACGTTAGCAGAACTCCCTTTCCACGTAATATTTATCAACAAAAGCCCTCAAACATGCTCCTACACCCCAGTCCCCTAGCAGTTTTAACTACTAGACAGCACCCATTTATAAACTAGCAAATGAAATCCTTCTCTTGGATAAGCAGAGCAGGAAAATTCTCTGCTGCAGGTTTCCTTGAAGAGCTCCCCTGGGAGAGAGACAGATTCTAGAGAGGATGTCTTGGCAAGCCCTGCCTCTCCAGCTCAGGTTCCAGGATAAGTTCTGGGGCCCATTAGTGGGTTGGAGGGGTAAAGGTTGGGGTGAGGAAGAAGGCATCAGAGCACCAAGATAAGGAAGCTCATAGATTTTCTATTCAACTTGCTATCTCTTATTCTAGAAAATACATTATCGACATTGTAACCACCACACCCTCAAACCACTCTGTTGGATTGTCAATTCAGTGACTTCAAGAGACTCAAATCTTTGTGGGAATAATACATTTTGATACATTTTATACATTGTTCTGTAGACATAAAAACTCTTATACAAGCCTATGGGACGTAAAACAGGATCCCAAGTTCAATCTTGACACAACCTCAGGACCTGAAGGGAAAGGGAGGTAGGTCCCTTGCATGGCCTTTGTGAAACCAACTGAGCTGCTTTAGAGAAGTTTAGGGGACACTCAGTAGAGATAGGGATTATCAGTTGTGAGGCAAGGTCATGAATATTTAAAATATATTTATCTTCTGTAGATGCAGCTTAGAATACACCTTAATAGTGCTGGTAGAGGATCAGTGTGTATTTATACAAGTCCCTCTTGGTGCCAGGGTCAGCTTCAGGGGATTCTAGGTCCTGGCTCAGCCCACTGGGAGAGCAAGTAACTGCCCACACTCAGGTCTCTAAACACCCCCAGCTGTTGTCAGGTGAAGACAGAGAGGGGCCTTGGTGAGAGCTAGGAACTCTGCAGTCTCCTGGGGAGACCTGACCCATACCTGGTTGTCACTGCTTCATTCCCATGCAGCTCTCCCATCACTAAGTACGACTTTTATTCCTGGAAAAGTATTTTGCCCTATCAAAAACAATCCTCAGGAACCAAGATCAGAGTTGAATCAAATTTACTAATTTTATATTTCCTTTCTATGTAATCCCCCCACCCATCTCCCCTCCTCTTCTCCCTGAATCCTTGTCCTGAGAGTCAACACAGAGTTCCCAGTAGCCCCAGCAAAGAGTGAGAGAGGCACAAAACAGGGAAACAAAACACAAAGCATATCTACTCACTCCTCCAGACCCATGCACGACTACCTGCCAAGCCCCGGGGACCCGTTCTGCCAGAATGAGGCATCCCTCAAGGACCAGGTCTACAAAGGACATCTCCCAAGCTTTCCAGACACCAGCCAGCCCCTTTGTGCAAGAGAAAAGAACTATCTGGTGGGGAATTCTCATCAGCTCTTTCCCCTCTGCCTGAGCAGAGAAGAAAAGAAGGGTAAACTGGACCTACAGCTGTGAGGACAGTCATTTTGACCAGGAACTGACAGTCAAGGTCTGCTTTAATCTTGGCAGGAGGAGGAGAGGGTGCGCTTATTTTTTGTAAGTAGTTCTAGCTCTAGAATTCTAACAAACGTAATCACAAACTTTATGACTTACCCAAGTCTGGCACTACATCCACTGAATCCTCTATTTTCTGGGTGTATAACCCACCCAGGAAACCTGCATCTCAGATAAAACTTGGGCTTCAAACATCTACTTGGAGACAAAGCCTGTTTTTTTAAATAAATGACCATTTACAGTTTGACAATGCAAACCAACAGGGCATATATATGATGGTTTTCTGGGAGACTTGGGGTAGATAAGCCTGGACACTGAGGTAAATGCCCATTTGAGAATTGTTCTGGCCTTGGGCAGCAAGGGATTTCAGGCTAGCAATGAAGATATTTGAAAATAAGGTGATGATAATAATAATAGAAATATTCATGACCAATAACATATTTGCATACCACATATTATTTTAGATGTCGTTTAAAACTTGTTTACTCTTTTATTCTTAAAACTTATTTCCACCTGGATGGGCTACAGGTACATTCCACATGTTCAAATGCATTCATCTTCTCCGCCCACTCCCCTCTACTCTGGCTTTGTTAAAGACATCAACACTCTTCCAAATCATGGAGCACAAAGCCTGAGAACAACTGATTCACCAGATTGGCACACTTTGCCTTCAAGTTCTGTGGCTCACTCCTTTGTAACACTTCACATTAAATTTTCTCTCTCCAACCTATCACCAGCACCCAAGGTAGGCCCTTGAGACATCTGTCCTGGACAACTGTAATAGCTCCTAACTGGCCTCTTCCTGTGGTCACACCAGCTCTCAACCCACAGCTGGGTGAACAGCCACAGAACTCCCCTGTTTGCCATTGCCAGTCGCCTCAGTGTTCTCATCCTTAGAAGTCTCTTTCATCTTGAACCCAAGGACAAAATGGTGCCTCTTTATGTTACCTATTAATGCCTTCATACCAGCACAAAATCCTTTATTCACAATTCCAAAATAGAAAGAGCTGAGAAGGTGAAAAAACTGGGGGGAATTATTTGATGATAAAACTTGTCATGAGGCTATTTATAACATTTATTTATCTCACTTAGAATATTCATATCACTACAAAAATATTATTATCTTTGACTTTGGAACATTTCTTCAGACCCCACTGTGAGTATTATGAATTATATTTTATATGCTCCATGATATCTTGCTAAATCTGAAAAATTCTGCATTTGAAACACATATGGCCCAAAGGGTTTTAGATAATGGATTTGGGGACTGTATTACCGTGCATTAGAGTCATTACTCACCATGTCTTATGTGTAGTTATCTATCAGTGAATCCTCAACTTGAGCACATGTTACACAGAAGGAAACTTTCCAGGCAGTAGAGGCATACAATAGGTTAAAATACTTGATCCTTGACTACAGGTGCCTATAGCCCTAGACCTGAGGTAGAACCAACATGCTATGGTCCCAACGAGGGGATTTGATGGGAAAGTCATCTTCACAAACTTGTTGCTCAGGAAGAATTTTGAAGAGGAGGTTTACCTACCTTGAGTGGTAAAGGTGAAACAAAAAAAGTGATGAAGCTCCAGGAGGGCAGTCCAGGTGTGGGTGTGTAGGGCAGAAATTCACAAGAAATTCACAATTGCAGCCTAGTAGGCTACACTGGACTACTAGACTTAGGTACAATCACAAGAGAATTTGGCCACCCTTTGTATAATTTTCTTACTTAGATACTACTACTTCTGCTGCTACCAATGTCCCTACTACAAGTGCAGCCAAAATGTCATCTGTACCCTCAACAACACTGGGTGAGAAATGCTACTTCTGTTCCAAGTACTGTTTACGGAAAGTGCAATGAATGCTGGGACCATGGGAAATGCGGCTGAAGATGTAGCGGAGGTCAGATCATTAAGGGCCTATTTAGCAGGTGGTAGACCCTAGAGGCTGAGAGTACGCACTCAACATTTAACAGCTCAGCAACCCTGGGGAAATTGCTTAATGCTTGTGTGCCTCGGTTGCTTCAACTGCACCCTGGGGCTGCTGATGATGATGTTGATGAAGATGACACTACCTAATGCATTCAAGTATTGTGAGGATTCGGTGAGAATATGCACGTAAAGCCCTTAGTAAATATTCAACAAATGTTAGTTGTCGTTAATTATGTTACCATTCAAAAGAGCAAACAAAAGCAACTGAAGGGTTGTGACATGGTCAGACTGGCATTACAGGACCTCAGGTGGACATGCGGAGTCTGCGTTAAAAGGGAGGAGGCTGGAGGTAAGAAGACCAGTTAGGAGGCTTTATGGTGACCCAGGCAAGGATGTGGCAAGGCTGAACTCACAGCCATGGCAACAGGATCTAAAGGTAATCTCCGAGTCTAATACAATAAATATCCATGAGTCCATTCTGGTATAAATAAGTAATTACATTTAAAAAGTAGGTGGGGGAGAAGGGGCATCTATTTCTTACAGTAGAATTCCAATTAACAAATGTGAAAGAAATGATAGAAACAGAATATCATCATTAAGCAAATACACTATAGTGATTGTGACAGACGAGAAACACTGATGGATGCTAAACTTAGTGGGCAAAAGTATGATGGGAAACAGGATACTTACATAGTCTCAAATTATCTACCCACAAGATACTTACTAATTACAAAGAGAAAATAGTAACTCTATAGTGGACTAACCTGGCAGTCACTATCTTAACCAAGTGATCAAAGATCACATCACCAGTAGTAACACGTATGGATATTATGCACCTCCAGATAGGATATACTGAGAACATCGCCTCTGTGAGATTCCTGCCAAAAATGCAGAAAGAACATTAATCTAATTATGAGGATACATTAGAAAAACCCAAATCAGGAGACATTCTACAAAAGGACCAGTAGTACTCTTTAAAAATGTCAAAGGCATGAAAGTCAGACTGAAAAACTCTCAAAGATTGAGACTAAGGAGAAACAATGCATGCATGCAACGTGAGATCCTGGTTTGAGACCTGAACCAGAAAGGGGGCATTCGTGAGGCAGTTAGTGAAATTCAAATAAAATCTATACATGAGTCAATAATACTGAATCGATATTAATTTCCTAGTTTCTACGATTGTACTATGGTTACATAAGATATTATAAGATATTCACATTAGGGGAAGCTAGTGAAAGGTATTTGAGAACCTTGTACAGATTTTATAATATTTTGTAAGTCTAAAATAATTTCAAAATAGAAAGTTAAAAACAAGCATAACTCCTTCATCTAACCTATCTTCCTGGGCATCACTTAGGATACTGAGGGTGGCAGTGTGTGAAATCAGGTGGTCTCAAGTTGACACCTCCACATAAACTACTTATAAACCTCTTCCAGCCACATGGTCACCATAATCACACTTGGTATTATTTATACATTTGTGCTTCTCCACCATTAGAGTGAGGACTCTTTTAAGAACAGGAGCCATATCTTATTCACCCTGGTACACCTGCCAACGAATGCTTGTTGCATGTGTTATATATTGTCAGTGCTCAATATGCTTGGAAATTTTTCCAAAGAAAATTTCCCCCAAGGCCATCTTCTTATGGTTAAGTCTGGTCTTACTTGAGAATAGTGAATAATGGAATCTACATTCACATGGCACGTTCATTTCAGGGAGCCAGACCCTCCTCATAAAATAATCATAGATAGCAAAGTTCTCAGGGGTTAAAGAGAGGAATTCAGAGAAAAAAAACTCTTCCAGAGCCTATGAGGTTGGATCTCTCATCAAGTTCCACAGGGCAAGCGCTAGGAAATAAAAATTCCATGTCCATACTTGAAGATCCCTCTCAAGGAGCCAATGTAAAACAGGGCTCATGCCCACGTCACCAACTGGGCACAGCATCCACAGCTTTCACCCACTGGTTTTTACCAAGATAGTGAGGCTTCCTGGTGACATAATGTCTATCATCTCTTAGGCCTTGGGACAACCTGAGGGACTTATTGCTTTTTGAAATTTTCTTCAACCAGAGAGAAAGTGGTTTTGGTTCCAGAAACAGGCAGAGAGGATGATAGGGCAGAGGTGAGGGGTTCTCTGGCTGCCAGGGTGGTAGGATTGGCCCATGGGTAACATAGTCAGTAGAAGGCAGGGAGGGAGATAGAAGTTGCAACACCGTTCTCTCCCACCCCCAACCTCTCACAGTTCATACCTGGACAGGCCTTAGATGGGTCTCTGTTGTTCTGAGGCTGAGCCTGCCTGCACCACCGACCCACTTAAGACAGACAGGGAGTGACACAGGAAGCAGCAGCAAGCATTTGAACTCCCCTGGACTAAGAGAGCAGGCAGACAGAGGAGAACTCTGGCCTTCATGTGTTGGCCTGCCAGCGAGCCAGCCACTCAAAGTTCACTCCAAATCACCTCCCTTTGAAGAAAAGGCAGTAGGAACATGTCAACTGACCAGAAAGAAGACCTCTCTTTCTCTACTCTGTTTGATCATGATGAATAATGAAAACGTGGTTCTCTATCAAAGCTGGACAGAGGACTTCTGGAAACAATGACTGCACTTGACTCAATGCAGCCAAAGGCACCATGCAGACAAGTCCAAGGTGTTGAGGCCTTGGTAGAGCTCAATGAGCCCTAGACCCTGCCCTTTAGGAGCTGCTAATCTGTCCAGTGCAAACACTGTTGACTCCAGCCAACCTCAGAATGAAACAGAGCCAAACATGTCAGTTGTCTCTGGAATGAACTAATAATAAACACTCAGAATCCCTCCTTTTCCCAAGCAAACGAGGCAGGTCCTTCTGTGACCTGGGTTTGAGTGTGACTTCTGAAGCTAGGCTGCCTGGGTTCCAACTCCAAACCTATTACTCACCGGTGCATCCTTGGGTGAGTAACTTATTCTTGCTAGGTTTGTTTCCTCACCTGGAAAATGGTGATATTGGTACTCATCTTGAAGGGTTAATCCATGTAAAGGACTTATTTCAGCGAACTGTCCACAGCCAGCGCTTGGGAATATGAGCAGTTACCCCACATCCCCTCTCATCAAGAGGTCTGGCTGGGGCCTCTGCTCAGTGGGAGAGATCTAGCTATTGGTCTTTATCTTCACATGCACCTTGACCCCTAACTTAAAGGGCTCAGAGAGACACTTCTACTGCCACCCCTGAATTTGGTATAAACTTGGAAAGTGCTGATAAATCTGTTTTTATTTATTTCTAATTTATACCCTGCCAGCTTCCAGAAAGCATGTAAAGCAGCACAGATAAATCTATGTAACCTCCAGTGACAGGAACCAGGGCACGCTCTTCTTCCACATCTGCCATGAAGGTCAGCCCACCCCCACCTCTTCCGAGTAGATCAGGGGATGTCCAGAAAGCAGGCACAGGAGGGAGGAGGTGTGGGCAGCTGCTGATTGAGGCGGCACCCAGCCCAGCACCAAAGAGTCACCATCTCCCCACACCTCCCCACTCCAGCCCTTTCCCTCCTGCCCTGCCAGCCTCCTGCTCCCAGGTTTCCCACAGCCACATCATGTCCATGCTGTCCCTGAAGATTGTAGGGACAAGGGAAATCAAGGGGCAGGCTGTCCTTCTATAACCACCCAAAAAATAAAATAAAGCCTACAAATGAAATCAAATCCACAGTAGCTTTAAACGGAGGGTGTGTGTTTGCTCATTTAATCATAAAAGAGCAGCCTAACAGTATCAAAAGAAGCAGGTGGGTTTCTTGGTGGCTGGTCAGTCACACTGTCCCCCACCCCATACCCCTGCACCTAGCTGCCACTGGTGACACCCGCTCCCAGCAGCTCCACTCCCCAGAGGTGGCTCTAGCTGAGCTGCCCTTCTGTCTTTCCTCTGCCTACTCAAAGCTCCCCACCCTGCAAGGGCCTCACAGTCCCAAAGCCCGCCACCTCTCCACTCACTGGCCTCTGCCTCTCTGAATGTCAGTGCCACCAACTATCTTGGCCTTCCCATAACCCTTCATCTCCTACTGACCTTACATTTCTCACCATCGCCCCTCCCCTTCCCCATAGATGCTGATCAATAGGTCTGTAGGCTCCCAGAGAATAGGCTGATGTGGCAGCGTGCAGGGCACACCAGAGGCAGGACATGCACTTGGGTTGATTCAAAAAACTTAAGAGACTCTGCTGCCATCCAATCCTTTTGTAATTTGATCAAACTACCCAAAAGCTAAGTGGGTAGTTCTCAAGCTTTAGGGAACACAAGAATCAAACAGAGGTAGAAAGTGGGAACAATATCTTGGCTAAAATAGATTTTCAGGCACCATCCCAGAAAGTCTGGTTTAGTGGGTCCAGGTCGGGGTTCAGGAATCTGTACATTTTTTTTGGCGGGGGGGGTGGAGTTTTGCTCTTGTTGCCCAGGCTGGAGTACAATGGTACGATCTTAGCTCCCTGCAACCCTGGCCTCCCGGGTTCAAGTGATTCTTCTGCCTCAGCCTCCCGAGTAACTGGGACTACATATGTGCACCACCATGTCTGGGTAATTTTGTATTTTTAGTAGATAAGGGATTTCACCATGTTGGCCAGGCTGGTCTCGAACTCCTGCCCACTTCTGCCTCCTAAAGTGCTGGGATTAGAGGCATATGGGATTCCATACCCGGCCAGGAATCTGTATTTTTAATAAGCTCCTCCAGCCATTCTGAGGCATGGGATCTCATCCCAGGCTCTGAGAAACAGACCTGGCCCTAGCACCTTGTGTGGGGGCAGAAAGAGACCTGGTTTGGGCATACGGTGCCAGCAGGGCAAGGCCCTGGCTCTGACACCAGGTAGGTGATCTCAGGTAAGTAAATGACCTGGCTGGGCCTCTGACTCCTCATTGGCGAAATGAGCTTATGGTAGGAAAGGATTCCTCAAACTCTAATGGTGAAAATACAATGGCTAACATTGGTTGAGCATCCATTACGTGCCAGATGCCGTTTTAAGTATTTTCCATATATTTTTCCATTTACTCCTCACAACAGCCAAATGAGAGGTGCAAAGATTTTTATTTTACAGATGAGGAAACTGAAGAGCACAGTACTGAGTAACTCATCCAGACTTCCTGGCTGGTGATGAGGGATCCGAGATTTCAATCTAGGCCGTTGAATCCCAGGAATAAAGCTCACCACCATGCTCTGCTGCCAGCAAGGACTTCTGGTCCAACTTCACAGAGGGAGGAAGCAGGACAGAGGTTACCTGGGTGGCTGCTATACTGGTCAGCCCATTCCAGGGCTCCAGTCACATCCCTGGAGCTGTCTCTCTGGGTCACCCTCCAGGCCAGTTGAAAGGCAAGTCTCACCACGTGAGGTCAAATTAGCCTCCGACCCATGTGTGGGAGGGGTGACCACTACTTATGCAAAACTGAGGAGGATTTCAAAAGCTGGAAGCAGAGTGTGCAGGCACAAGGAGTGCCCAGGCCTCCCCCACTTCAGAAGCTTTTTACGGGAGAGGACAGGACTTCAGAGGAGCAAGGGGCGGGCTGGGAACATTCCCATGAGACCAGATTGCCAAGCAGGGCTTGTCAGGGCAACAGGCCACTGCAGGCCTTTGCTGTCTTTCCCAGAACAGACAGAAAGCACAGATCACACCTCAGGCCATGAAGGGGATGACCAAAAGTTCCCTGGGAGATCCCCAGGGCACTTGCCACCCCCATGAGAGCAGGAAGTCCAGGAAAGTGCTTTAGGGCCAAGGTCACCCTAGAGGGGTGGGGAGGAGAGAGAGGGTGGTCCTCCCCCTAGCCATGCAAGCTGAGCCTGGGCAGATCCTGACAGGGAAGAGTGCAAGGGACCCAGTGACACTCCCACTGTGGGCCCTGCTATCCCAAGCCCCTGGCTGGGGTGCCAAAGCGTTTGTGGTATCTTCACCTCTGCTGGCACCAGCTGTGAGGCCTACATGTCTCCCTCCTCCCCCACCACTAGCCTTCCCAATCCTGCCTGTCAGAGTCCAACTTCAGAGGCCTCCATCAAGCTCATCCAGATAGCTCTTCCCATCCGCCTCACTCCAGGTCACAGCCCCCTTTCCCACTTGGCTCCTGACACTGTGCCTTTGGAACCCATCTTACATGACAGGCTTGTAGTGGGCCCAGCATTTTGCTTAGGAGCTGGGCTCCTAGGTCTGCCTGCCTGAGTCAAAATCCTCATTCTGCCCTTTATAAGCTGTGAGACCTTGGGCAAGTCACTGAATGACCCTTAGATCCAATTTCCTCAGCCTTAGCTTGGGAATAGTAATTTCATCAGCTTCATCGGGTGGCTGTGAGAATTGAACAAATGTACATAATGGCCTTGGCATCAGTAAATGCTAAGGATTACTATTTTCCTGTTTCAATGTACATATATTTTCCCTTTTGCTGGTATTTCCATGACAGCAGGTGGCAGGTGTCTTCATATCTCCCAACTGCAATCACATACTTTTTTTTTTTTTTTACTTTCGAGATGGAGTTTCACTCTTTGTTGCCCAGGCTGGAGTACAGTGGTGTGATCTTGGCTCACTGCAACCTCTGCCTCCCGGGTTCAAGCAATTCTCCTGTCTCAGCCTCCCAAGTAGCTGGGATTATAGGCAATCACCACCATGCCTGGCTAAGTTTTGTATTTTGAGTAGAAACGGGGTTTCACCATGTTGGCCAGGCTGGTCTTAAACTCCTGACCTCAAGTAATCTGTCTACCTTGGCCTCCCAAAGCATCATATACTTTCTATGGAAGGGCTACTGTGGGCTGAGCTAAGTCTGTGGGCCCTGGAGCTGCCCTTTAGGAGTCACCAGGCTGAAGCTTCTTGCCAGCCACCTGGTACCCTACACAAAAAACCATTTCTGTTGGCATAAGCCTCCCTTGAGCCTTGGGCAGTTTCTGCACTCCCCTTAATCCCAGGCTTGGAAGATGCCCTGGAAAGTGAGAGGGAAATGTCCTATAACTCCTGCAGGGTGCTTCAGGGGCAGCAAAAGAAAACTGGGTGTGGGAGTGAGTGCCCACGTGCATGCACAGGTGGGGTGCCCCATGGAAGAGCATTGTGCTCTCTAGCTTAGTGCTTGTGTCTGCCACATAACTAGCAATGTGACCCTCGCCACATTTCCAACTCTTAAATTCTTGATTTCCTCATCTACCAATGAAAATTAGAATTTCTTCATACTGCTACTATGAGAATTGCTTCCAGCAAACATTTATGAACTAATCTTGCCAAACTAGGTACCAACCCTCTCTTACACAATGAATCAAAGGGAGAGGGGATGTGACCTAGAGAACCCAGACCACAGAAGAAAAATAAGCCCTATGCCTTTTATCAATGCTATCAACAGTGAGCATGGAGCTTCCCGTGAGAACACAAACTCCAGTAATAGTGAAAAGTGCTATGAATTTGATAGTATCCACAAATTCAGTGTTTCTTCATACATCTTTACCCCCCAAGCACCATATCGTTATATGAATGGAAGTAAAGTCAAGGCAAGCGTCAAGGATGTGTAGAAAAACAGATATTCAAAATGGTGGGCAAAACTATGCTAATGACAAGGGCCATGCCACCTTTTCAGTCCAGAAGGCAAACTCACCCTGAGAAAACATTCCTCCCCCACACACACTCCCAACCACTTTAGCCCAATGAAAAGCAAAGAGAAATTGCAAGGAATTATTTAGAAATGTACAAGAATCATATGAATAAAATGAAAGGGGTCTTTGTTTTATAATCTGTTTAACAGCCAACAGCAGGTCTTGGCTCTTCTTCTGTAAAATGGGTACTCTAAGAGTGCCTACTTGATGGAGTGGTTGAGGGAATTAATTGAGATAATCTAGTACTGTGGTTTGAACGTTTGTGTCCTCTCCAAAATTCATGCTGAAACTTAATCCCCATTACAACAGTATTAAATGGTGGGGACTTTTGAAGGTGATTAGGCCATGAGATCAAGCCTCATGGATGGAATTAATGTCTTTTTCCTTTTTTCTTTTTCTTTATTTTTTAGAAATGAGGTCTTGTTGTGTGGCCAAGCTGGAGTGCAGTGGCTGCTCATAGGCACAGTCATCACACACTACAACCTTGACCTCCTGAGCTCAAGCAATTCTCCTGATTCAGTCTCCCGAGTACCTGGAACTACAGACAACACCACAAAGTTCTGCTTCTAAGGGATTTGTGTTTTGCAAAGGGCTTGATGGGGCAAATTTGGCCCTTCCATCTCTTCTGCCATGTGAACACACAGCAAGAGGCACCATTTTGGAAGCAGAGAATAGCCTTTACCAGATGTAATCTGCTGGCAACTTGATCTTGGACTTCCCAGCCTCCAGAACTGTGAGAAGTAAATTTCTATTATCTATAAATTACCCAGTCTCAGGTATTTTGTTATGACAGAAGGAATGAACTAAGACATCTGGGTAAAGAATTTAGAATGATACATAATAAGCTTTTGACAAATGTTTGCTCCTATTGCTGTTGTTTTTGTTGTTCCTATTCTTGAATTGTTAAAATCAAAGAAACATGAATTAGCGAAATAGAAACCCTAATCAAATGGTTCACTCTTTGGGTTGGAAATATTTTTCAAACATCTAAACCTCTTCTTCCCACAACATCTTAATCGAATGCAATGTACCATGGTTTTGGCACATCCCATGGAAAACCCTGCCCTGTTCTCCTGACATCCGTGAGCTCCCTGAAGGGGGAGAAAAGCAGAAAGCTCAAGTCAGGTGAAAAGATTGCCATTGAAGACTGGAAGAGGAGTGGCCGGGGAAAAAAATGGAATTGGTCCAGAAGACACACACAAAAATAAATAAATAAATAAATAAAAAGGGAGTGTTGGAGAGCTCTTTAAAAGGCTCCCATGCCCTACGAGAAACCTTCAAAGGCGAGAAGAATGAGCCAACCCTTCAGACCCTTTGAAGTACTTATACAAACGGTGGAATCCCTCGGTCCACTCCTTCTTCAAATCCTGCCGAGTTAAGGCCCCCCCACCCCCGCCCCAACTACATACTTTAGGCGGTGTGTACCTGAAAAGCCAAGTGCCGAGGCATTGCAGGGAATTTCTCTCACTATTTAATAAGGAATGCTTGGAATATTCAGGCTGAGAAGTATTTCTTAATTTCCTGTGCAATCTGAAAGCATTATCCAAGGGTTATTTTTGTTTTGTTTTATTCAGAAGTGGGGTTGCTGGAGCATTCCTCTTGGACATGTTCAGATTTGAATTAATTAGAATTCCTGTACAGTTTTCTTCAGTTATAATTATAGCTTAATTTGATTGCTTAATAGCTCTGGTTTTCGTAATGTTTAGCACCTGTTGTAAATTGCACAAGATAAATCACCTTCTACCTTCCCCATGTTTACGCCTAACTTTTGCCTTTTCCCTTTCAGCTGGTGGGCTTGCGACAACAGCCACGCACTTTGCTCATCCCTGCCCTTTCCACCAAAGAACTCTCTTTTTCAAGGCTATTTAACCACAGAAGATGTGACTTTTACTTAAATGCCTCCTTAAGACTGTTAGATTTTTTTTCTAAGGAGAAAAAATTTGAGCAAAAAAAAAAAGAGTATTTCAGATGCTATAAACTCTGAGGACTGACCTCTGGTATTATGTAGACTTCCACTTAAGGGTCAACTTTTTGATGCGCTGGATGTACAAAGTATTTTTTCCCTCCTTTCCTTTCTAGGATTATTAGACAGCAGTGGAAGCCCTGCATCATTAATTGATTTCTCCCATGCATTGTGCTATGATACAATTTTTCAAGGCTGTGCATAATTGTGTTCTCTGTGCCAGCGTTCTGTGTTCTGTCCTTGTCATATTGTCATTGAAGGCTGTTTCCACCCTCTGTAATTGGAGATGTTCTACTTTTGGACAAAGGTGTGGGGGCAGCTCAGGGGAACAGCGCTGACATTTACTTCATCAATTTATTTTTATTGTTCCTACATTTATTGCAGCTATAACAGCCCTTTAATAGTTATATCTCCTCCCTGTAGGGTATTCTGGTATTTGAAATTTTTTTAACTCATTTGTTCTCATAGATAACAGTAAAGTGCATTTCAGGATAACCTTTAGGTTTCAATCTCCTCTCTTCTTTTGGCTCTGAGGCAGTCTTCGCTTTAAACTTTTACTGCATTGCCAGTCTAAAGGCCAGAGCTCCAAGTTCATTCTAGCACTGGAGTAACCACAAATTAGTGGTCCTGAAAATTTCAGGGAGGTTAGTCCTAAACCAAGAGTGCAGCTATTACCGTAATTCAAAACTGGTCATCCTTTTAATGGGGAGGGGGGACTAAAGGAAGGTGGGTGGGCGGGAAGGGGAGAAAGTGAGGGGCAATGAGAGAGAATCCTAGTAAATACTAACTGAGTCTCATGTTACAATCCTGGTCAAATAAGGATTGTAATTAAATCTTTATGACCAATGAAGCATCAGACTGGACCAATTCTGAGTCTCTGCCCTTCAAGACCAAAGACACAGGATACAATTAAGAGGCAACTGCACTTGGATTTACTGTTCTTCTAGTCTTTAGATACTGTGACCCTCTCCCAACCTCCAAGTCCAGTGTCACCTCCCTTAAAAAAGTTACCTTAGTGCAGCCTTGGAAATAAGTCCTTACCTGAAAGCCTAGTGTGTTTGTTTACTTCTTTATTTTCTACCCACCCTGGAGAAAAAATAAATACTGACTTTGTCCACTTTTCTACCACTGTATCTGTGGTAGAGGAAACATTGGTGTGGGCAAAAGAAAACATGTCTAGGCTTATTTTTAAGGCCATGATAGTAAGTCATTGTCTAATACTTTGTGCTCCAGCTGCCAGCTTTCAACCACTAATTTCCTCTGAATAGTATCTAGGCACATTTCAAAAGGAATTTCATCCTTGTTTCTACCCCCCAGTTTCTCCTACAGAATCATTGTCACACCTTCTTTTCCTAGCAGCGTCATCAGAACCTACCAGAAATTAATGCCTGCACCTCATCAGAGAGGACCAAACACTTTATCCACTATCCAACACCAAATAATCAGCCAAGAGAAATGGCTCTGAATTCTGCACTGGCTCTAGCACAAGGTCCCTTTCCCTTCTCACTTGTCCCGTGCGCATCATCTGTGGAACAGCATTGCTTATGCACCCCCACCGCCACCATTAATAAAAAATAAGGTGTTTTTCAAACCAAATAATCTCCATTATAGAAAGATGGGTCTAGCAAATCACTGCTAAAAGCAGGCAGAGACTGAGTGGTCAAGGCAAGTGTTCCTGGTCTTGGTCCCTATGCCTAGATTCTCTCACAGTGAGAGCAGTGAAGGGCAACCCCAGGCCCAGGACATTCTGTTGAGGCTTCTATAGCCAGAAAAGCCTCTACTGCAGCATCTTCTGCAGGCAGACTCTGCAGAATGGTGACCCTCGCCTCTACACTTCTCATTTGCCCCACCCCCTATATCTTTTTCATTTTCTCCCACCCTGTTGCACAACTTCCACTGCAAAAGGAAACTTTTCAGAAGACTGTCTTCTACTGGAATGTTGGTGTATCATTGACAGCTTCAGAAAGGGAAAATAAAGATGAAGAAATAAATCAAGTGCACAAAATCAAGAGGGAAAAACATCATAGACTATCTTCATGCTAGAATCCTAGCTTGGGCCGGGAAGCTATACAAGTGAACAGTTCCAGGGGTCTGCTTCCCAACAGGTCTATACAAAAAAAAAAAAAAAAAACCCAAAATCATGCTGCCAAGTTTCTGATGAGGGTAGGATGTTTGGAGGCTCTGTTGGGATTTTTTTAAATTATTATTATTCCGGTTAGACTTTATCCCTGGATAGTTATAGAAAGATACCACCAGCAGGGCATTAATCCAGATGAAAATATTTTCATGTTTCCACATTATAGATCTGGCTCAAAATTCCAGGTCTTGCTTAGTCAGGTCCCTGACACGTTTTCTCATCTGTGAAGACTTACAAAGGAAAGTCATGATGGGCAAACATATTGCAGCCTGATCCCTGACGGACTTGGAGAATACGCCCACTGCCCTGGTAGGGCCAGAGGCAGCTGACCTTCTGACTTATCTGCCCAATGGCAAGAGTCCTTCTGCATCAGTCATCATCTGAATCATGGGTGTAATTTAGAGGCACTAACCAGCTGCAAGTTTCACTATGCACAGGGAACTTATTTTCAAAGACTGAGATTAGAGTTGCTGGGATCTAAGTGACTAAAACTGCTGAAAGTTAATTTTGGTCAATTTTGCTTTTAAATATGCATGTGCATCTCCATTAATCAAGTCAAGAAGCAGGCCACAATTAACATGAGCTAACTTGACAACCATGGCATTCGAACAAAAAGGAGACCTTCCAGAAGGAGAAGAGTGCCTTTGGACTCAGAGGTGAGCCCTGAAGGTCAAGTGGGCACCAGGTAGCCTTCTGAGCAGCAGACCAAAGATGGAGCGGAAGAGCACAGGAAACACGGGGAGGGAGTGTACACCACTCCTTCAGATCTGAAAGTGTGGTTGTCAGCAGCAGGACAGGGCAGGGCAGGCAGAGAAGAAGCCACCTGAACTACGAATCAAAGGAGAAAGAGACCCACAAGTGAAAGACCTGATCCCATTGTTCTCTAGCCAGCTATTAGGCATACTCTCACTAAGGGCTTATAGTAGGCAAAGCTCATGAATTGATATTTCAGAGAAAAAAGACATTGGTGAACAAATATACAAGAGATTATCCAATAGTTTTTAGAAAGCAGGTTAAAACATATATCAATTCATAAGCTTTGCCTACTTTCTTATTGTTATATTTGTCTTTTGATTTATTGATTGCTCTTTGCATATTAAGAAAATATGTTACAAAATATTCCCCAGATAGTCTTTTTTTTCACTTTGTCTATGGTATTTTTGCTATATAGACCCAGTTAGCTGTATTTTATTTCCTAGTTTGATAATATTTTGCCATATGAAAGTTTTAGATTTTGTGTTATCAAACTAATCAGTTTTTATTTTATAGCTCCCATAGTTTCATGTCTGCTCTACTTGAATCTCATTAAAATTTTCATTTACTTTTTTGTGATTATAGTCCTTTTCAATTTAGGGATCCAGATTTACTTATTTTTCAAAATGTCTATTTTTCCAAATAGCTGACTCAACACTGCTGACTAATACATCAATTACCCACTGATTTTCAATGCCACCTTTAAAATTTAATAAAGTCTCATACAAATCTGGCTGTATTTATTGACTTTCAATAAATAATTTTCATTTATTGACTTTCAATAAATAATTTTAATTTATTGAAAATAAATTTTAATAATTTTATGTATAAAAAATAATAAATTTTTATCAATTCATGAGCTTTGCCTACTATATTTTGTTCCACTGCTGTTTCTGTCTTCTCTCTGAACTGGAACCATACTGTTTTATTATGATAGCTTTACAATGTAGTTTTGATCAGGTAGAGCACTATTCTTTAAAAAATAGAGTTTATGGCTGGGCATGGTGGCTCACACCTGTAATCCCAGCACTTTGGGAGGCTGAGGCAGGTGAATCATGAGGTCAAGAGATAGAGACCATCCTGGCCAATATGGTGAAACCCCATCTCTACTAAAAATACAAAAATTAGCTGGGTATGATGGTATGTGCCTGTAGTCCCAGCTACTCGGGAGGTTGAGGCAGGAGAATCACTTAAACCTGGGAGGCAGAGGTTGCAGTGAGCCGAGATCGAGCCACTGCACTCCAGCCTGGTAACACAGCGAGATTCCATCTCAAAAAAAAAAATGGAGTTTATCAAAAAGCACAAAACTTTAAGAACATTATCCTAGACTAGAGATTTTCTTTTATGATGGATATTCCTACAAAGAGTATGAGTTGTTTTAAAAGCAGTGTGAAATCTGTGAAGCAAAAAATATTTAACAAGAATTTATTATATTAATAGCTGGGAGAATGGACAGAAAAAGATAAGGCAGAGAACACAACCTAAAGGAATTTTTTCAGTTAGAAGGTGCAAGACCACAAATATCAAAGCAATTAAAAGAAAAGGCAACCTTGTCTGTTTGAGTGATAAAAGAAGGTTTCTCAGGAGTAGTGATGGTGATGGACAGACATAAACACCACTCACAGAGCCCCTGCATTGTCATCAGTGGGAAGGGTCTCTTTCCCCTGGAGATATTTCTTGCTAATAATAAAAACGGACATTTATTGAGTGCTTACTGTTTAACAGGCACTGCTCTAAGTGTTACATGCATCAACTCAAACCCATGACAACTCTACAAAATAAGTGCATACTCTCATTAGGCCTATTTTATAGATTAACAAACTGAGGCACATGCCCTCTGTTGACAAGTTACTCAGTGGCTGAGCAGAATTTGAACATAGGTTGTCTGGCTTCAGAAGATTCTTTCTTAATCGTTATGCTTTACTGTCTCCAAAACCAGAGAGGACTTGATCCAGTGCACCGCCTCTTCCTGAAGCACTCCTCCAGATGACAAAACTATTAACAGAGAAAGGCCACCCGGCCAGCGCATCCTGGATACCCCTGTGTTCAGGCTGCAGACGCACAGGCTTAATGAAGACCGCAAACTTCCTGAAGGGACAGAGGCACCTGGAATGATGCTGGCCCCCTGGCCAGGGTCTGCAGTGGATTCCCATCAGTGCTTGCAGCTCCTCTCCCGCAGGAGAGCCCAACAGGTCATGCTCGTACACACTCTCTGGGCCTCCGGTGCAGTATGGTCACCTGGGTGACCCCTGCCCACCTGGGACCAGGGTGGCCTCTGTCTGACCTTATCCCAGGCTGACAGCTGGCGTCGCACTCACCCAGACAGCCGGCGCTCCAGGCCGGACTGAGTATTGTCTCCCGCCCTGTCTTAAAATAGGAGAGAGAGACAGCAGGCCACTCCTGTTCAGCCGTGGCCTCAGAGGGGGGTAGGTCCCTCGAATTGAGGAGATAGGATGAAACAAAATGCCAGCTGCAAGTATTTCTGACTTTAAGAGAAAAGCAGGGCCCATGGCCTCCTGAAGTCCGGTGCCAGGAATTGTTGAAAACAAAAGGCCCTCTGGTAGGCAGGGTCGGGCAAGAGCACAAAGCCCCATTGTTAGGCTACACCAGCGGTTTTTCCAATTTTTCTTTTTAAGCCACGGAACCGTTTGTAACCCCTCAGCCATGCCCTCGACGTCTGGAAGGGCTTTCAGGTGGAGCCCGTCACCAGGAAGAAAACAATGGCACTCTGAGCCCATCGCAGGCAGACACGGCATTGAGACAACGTGCAAAATGTCAATTTTCCCATCGAGTCGCCTTTCATCCCTCACAGAGGCTGTCTCAAATGGGCGTCTGGGACTCCCTTCCCTGACATCCCTCTCCCTCCTCTCCCTGCCCGCCTGAACATGAAAACTGGAGAGATCCGGATGACCCTTGCTCCTGGATCTGTTCTGGAAGGGCCCTAACCCTGCCCATCGCAGTCTCGGATTCTTCACAGCCAAGTAAACCTTTCTCTTCCTAAAGCTGACAGCCTCTCAATAGCAGCGCCACCATGAGGTAAGGTGCTCATAAATCTCTGCCTCCTACCCGTCATTTGCTCCCTACTAGAAGGAAGGAAGAAAACGAAAGAGGAAGTAAGGGGGATAGAAATCCTGACCCTGACCCTGACGTCTTTTCAAAGAATGTCGGGTGCAGAAGGCAGGTACCATAATTCTACTCTGGTCCAACCAGGGGCAGGGCTTCAGCCCTCTCAGCCTTGTCCTGGCCTGGTGGCCCCAGTATCATCAACTCACAGAATCTAATCTGGAATCCACGAGGCTGGATAAGGCTAGAGTAGACTCATGTTGGGAATTCATCTAAACTGTCAGCCCCAAAGTCTTCCCATTGGACTAGAGAGCAAGATAAAGCAAAGATTCTTTGTATTTGGGGAGTCCCAAATCCTTTAAGAACAGGATAAAAGTGGCCGGGCGCGGTGGCTCAAGCCTGTAATCCCAGCACTTTGGGAGGCCGAGACGGGCGGATCACGAGGTCAGGAGATCGAGACCATCCTGGCTAACACGGTGAAACCCCGTCTCTACTAAAATACAAAACTAGCCGGGCGAGGTGGCGGGCGCCTGTAGTCCCAGCTACTCAGGAGGCTGAGGCAGGAGAATGGTGTAAACCCGGGAGGCGGAGCTTGCAGTGAGCTGAGATCTGGCCACTGCACTCCAGTCCAGGCAACAGAGCGAGACTCCGCCTGAAAAAAAAAAAAGAACAGGATAAAAGTGAATACATTCATACATACATTTTGCATCCAATTGCAAGAGATACATGAATCCTCCACAAATTCAGGGACCTCCAGTTAAGAAGCTCGGGCCCAGCTTTAGAGCTACCCTGTAACATTCAGGAGTCTGTGCCAGAGACAGCTAGATTCTCACCACACCTATTTTCTCTCTTCTGGGTTCACAGCTAAACCGGTCCCATGGAAAGTCCCCAGACACTCCCTTCCTCTCTAATGCCAAAGACTGAATGGATGACGGCACAGAGCTGGACTGCTGACAAGACTGGCAGACCCCCAAAAGCTGACCTTGAGGCTCTGGGCCCCGACTGACCATCCGGAGTGGAGACTGATTTCCCTTCGATGTGTCTGAGGCCTGGCTGACATGTGTGACTGATCCCCAAGAAAGCCACTCATGTGGCGGCTGCAGGTTAGATTTAATCCATTCCTAACAGGAGCTGGAATCTTATAGACTACAAGCCCGCCATCCACAGTGCAGCAACCAGTCAAATCTTCCAATGATGGGGCTGACTAATATCCAGAGTACTAAGCAAGTTCACCCTCGTGCCAGGGTCTGGAGACAAGGAAAGGAGCTTTCACAGTTCCTCGCAGACTCCGTTAGGAACTCATATAAGCCAATGCTCCTTCTCCACTCAGGTTCCTCTAGGAGGTCAGGAAGAGAGCAGGTAGCTAAGCCCACCCTTGCCTCTCTCCACCACCAGCCGCCATGCTCAGGGTGACCTCAGGAGCAAAACAATAGCAGACATTACTGAACACTCACTCTATGCTGGGCTTTGTGCTGAGCTACTTGCATCCAGAATTTCATTTGGGCTTATCACAACTCAGAAGAAGGTACTAGTCCCACTTGCCTTTTAACTTTGACCCAGAGAGGTTAATTACCTGTCCCCAGATCACACAGTTAGAAAGAGCACCCAGTGCTAATACTTCTGACTTGTCACGACTTTCCCAACTTCTCAAATCACCTTTACAAAGACAGTCCTAGGTACAATCACATCTGAAGGCTTGGCTAGTCATCACTTTTTTACCACCTGAGAAAAAGAAGAGGCCTCAAGGCAGCTACCTTAGGCACCAGTGCAAGAAAGGGGCTCCTGGTTGCAAAGGCGGGAGGCCAGGAGGCAGAGCTTGCCTTCCTTTCCCTTGGCTGAGAGCTGGCCTAGCCCTGATGCTCAGAAGCACCTCCCAGCCACCTTGGCGTCTGCTGCCCTTCCCAGCAAGACCACGATTCCACATGACCAAAATGGCTACAGCAGATTGGGCAGAGGGCTTGAGTGCTCAGCCTAGCTTGAGGACAAGCCTAGGGGGAGAGGAGCTCTGAGTTGGCAGTCCTCCCAGGAACCCCACCCCAACCAGCAGCCCACCCTGACTATGGAGCGGGAAGCCTAGCCTCAGCCCAGAAGTCAGACTCCAAATCATGCTGCTTCTCCCTGCCTTCCTGTGCCGTGGTAAAGGCTAAGAACCTCCAGTCTGTAAAACTGGTAGTGGTAGTGCAGTGTGCAGTGGAGAGAGTCCAGCAACCTGATTAGGATGTTTGTTGAGTCAGGCATCCAAGTTCCAGGCTAATCACACGAAGGGCATCCCCGCATCAAAGCCAGGCACGCAGATCCCCGCGGAGCTTTGCGGGAGGCGGGGTTTAGCGTGGGGGGCGGGACCTTGCGCGAGAGGCGTGGCTTGCGGGGGCTTGGGCCTCCGACGCGGGATCAGAGCCTCCCCCAACCCAGCCCTGCCTGTTTCCTGGCTTTGCCCAGATGCTTTGAGAACTTTTCGTCTTTAAATCCATTTCGCACGTTATTGCACATTCGTTTGTGCAATTTTTAAAAATCTGTAATTTATGAAAGCTGTCATTCGATAGGGTCTTTACTCTCCCTGGCTGGAACTTCTTCTAAAGTACTTCCCAGTAGGCAGCGAATCACTCCCCTTTGATTACCATGTGATTAGTTTGTTCAACTGATGGCCTTTCTTCTCTAAGATACTCATTGTGTCTTCTGCCTCCTATGCAGTTCTTAAGAATTTAAATGAGCCGTTTTATTTCTTCCTCCAAGCCGGAATCTGCACACCCGGCCCCACCCTTCGGCCTCCCCTTTTAGCGAGCCTAATAAACAGCGGCACCGTTTCCGAGGGCCTCCTCTAACGGGGAGTTTTATGTTGTTTCTGACATTGTTTGTTGTGCTTCCCACAAGACCGAATGCTGCTGAAGATTGAGAGACAGTGACATAAATGTCAGGGAAACGCCTCGGCAGTGTCAAGCCTAATTAGACGCTTGCACTTGGGGGACAACTACAGATACCATAAAACTCAGAGTTCACCCTCTCTGCACATGCCTGGAGTCTGGCAGATGGGGCAGGGCAAAAGAGAAGGCCCGGGAACAGGATGAAAGGGGATGGCGAACAGTTTCACTGGGACGCGCAACTCGATTTTGATGCATCCTCTAGTTCCTTTTAGGTCACTCTTGTCCTGGAAGTGCCCACAGGCAAAGCCATTTTATGCATCAGGCGCTGCAGGCACAGTGCCTAGGGGATGTGGGGTTGTCAAGGGCCGAAAAAATGTTTGAGATGAAAAAAGAGGCTCCAGATTACAAAACGGAAGCTGTGAAATCAAAATGATAATTGAAGTAATAATTAACAAAGCAAATTATAAAAATTATTTTACAGCAGAAATATGTGCATGCGCACCCACATATAGGGGGAAATGTACATGCATTTTAAAGATTAATATAATATGAGATTAGGAGTTCAAAAGTAAGAGTGCTTTTGGCCTTAAAATGGCTCTATCTACCCATTCAAAACACATTTCCATGTGCCTGGGTGAGTCAAGTACACATAAATCGCATCACTAACATTCAGGTTCTGCAGCACCATGCCAGGTACACTGGGGGGACAAGGGAAATTACCCTCACAGCTATGAGAATCTATTTGAGAAGATGTAACTAGGTTATGAAGAACAATTCACTTATTCACTTACTCAGTAAATATTTGAGCAGCTGTTATGTGCAATATTCTTGATACTGAGAATAAAACAATAAACAAAAGATACAAAAATCTCTGCCCTCTTAGAGCTTACCAGTCCAGTGAACAATGGTATGATAAAGTACTACGTTCAACACAAGTACCAATGATTTACAGAATGTTGAGTGTGATGGCGCAGCCCACATGATCAAGGACAACTCGATGCTGGCGGAAGTATGAGTAGGTCTGGTCACTCGGTCACCCACTCTGCAGCTTGTGCTCCTCCACCCGTGTGTACAGAGAAGCAAAAGGTCTGTTTTTGCCCACAGGAAGATAATATATGCATGGATGAGATAATGTGTATGAAAAGGCATGTTGTAAACTCTCAAGTGCAATGTGAATTATATGTCTTATTATGTATGTGACACATTCTGTTTATGCACCTGAGTAGAGATACTAGAATCATTGTGGAGAAACCCATGTTCAATCATTTTCTACTCTCAATTTTTGCCCAGATATTTTTCTGCTAAGTTGAGCCAGCTTGTACGTAAATATCCCAAATCCTCTTTGGTCACACTTTGGAATCCCACTGAGGTACTGAGAACAGTAGCCACCTCAAAACAGCATCAGAGAAAGACAAAACCACCTGAGACATTTTCCAAAGGGACTTTCGTTGCTGAAAGGGGAGAGTTTGGGATGGGAGAAGAGTTTACCTATCAAGGGCGTCCAAAGTCTGGATTCCAAGGTAAGATCCAAAGCCTGGATTCCCTAAAACCATGTGGTACAGCTCAGTATATTTTGGCAAAACAGAGTCCATTTCCTTTAGTCATACAGGAAGTTTACACTGTTTCAAAGAGTGTGAGCATCATGATAATTTATGGTTCAAAATAAATCCATGATGTAAATAAAATAATCATTATTAATCCCATTTGGCAGATGTGGAAAGTGAGACAAAGCAGGCTTAAGAGAGATGCCCAAGGTCCCGCTGGCTGGCCATTATAAAGGAGTTCCATTTTCTTGGCATACTGCAGGATTCCTTTCACCATGTCTCTCACTAAGGCCCTAGTGCCAAGAGCTGCCAGAGACCTCCTTAGAAGATCCCCAAGCCTAGGGTTGACCTCCTCTGAGATGAGCAGAATTATTTGATGAGTAAACACACACCTTTAATTTACCCATCAGACTTTTCCTGTAACATGCACTTGTCTAATTGCCCAAGAAATTCTTCCCTAGACTCTCCCTTCTGTCCCTCAAAATACACACCTAAAATACAAACACACCCAGACACATACAATGTGGATCCATTCAAAATCCATTTCTCAAGTGCTTACCTTCCAAGGCTGCCAGACTTAGTAAATAAAAATATAAGATACCTAGTTAAATTTGAATTTCATGTAAACAAAGAAAAATTATTTGGCATAAGTATATCCCAGGCAATATTTGGGAAATACTTATACTGAAATAAGACTTCATTATTTATTGCTTTGCACTAAACCATTTACCCAAATGGAATCAGACTCTATAAGCCTCATAATCTAAAAATCAAATGGAATTTCTTGGAAATCAAGTGGAAAGAATTTCTTGCACAATTAGAAAGTGCATGTTACAGGAAAAGTTTGATGAGCAAATTAATGGTGGGTGTTTACTCATAGAACAATTCTGGTCATCTCAGAAGAGGTCAACCTTAGGTTGGTGATCTTCTAAAAAGGAGGTCTCTGGCAGCTCTTGGCACTTCCAGGCCTAAACATATCTTGGTCCTACTTGCAGTCAGCTGCAAAGGTGAGGAGTCTGAACTTATTTGTTTAATTGTCAGAGAATCTAAGAGTGATGGAAAAGTTAAAAATAATTTCGTCCCTGGCTTCCATGAGATTACACCTAAAGTAATCAAGACTAGAGGAAACTTAACCTGTGTATACATACCAAACCCAGAACCCTCACTGGAAACAGTACAACTGTCATACCCAAGAAGCAGTTTACACCCAGTATGAATCCCAGTAGCTGTGAATACGGTCATTTCTCTGCATCCTTCCTCAGCCGTACCAAAACCCCCTGCTCCTCCACCACAGTAAACTCCCTCATAACAAGCCTGGTACACTTGTTGGCAAATGATAAGTTCAATTCTTATTTGTGAGAAGAAAATGCAATGCATGTTGGAAGCCATATTTTCAATAGTTTAGCTCAAGTTAGATAAAGCTGCAGACTCTGAGAAAGAAAGATCTGGAGAAAGGCATCACTGATTCCTTTGGGGGACAGCATCTGGAACCAAAAGGAAATGGGTCCTGGAACCCAAAAAGGAACAAGCAAACAGAACATTGACAAGGCAAATGCCAGCTTTCTCCTCGTAATACTGAGTGAATAAATACTCATTAATACCTCTCAGCAGTATCAAGAAAAATAGCTAGTCCAACAGAGGGGAGTGATCCTCCAAGAACTGAAGAGCTCATGGGCTCATTTGTATTTTCAGCTTCCAAGTTTGAGGGAACACTCAGGAAAGATGTTTCTGAAACTTCAGCTCAACCTCCTCCCAATTAGAAAGATGGCTCTCCTGGTGTGTTTTTAATCCTATAGTATTTGTTTTAGAATGGGGTGGTCCTTAGAACAAGGATAGTGAGGGAGAAACTTTATTTCTTTATTATTTGTATTAGTATATTACAATGTATTTACAACACATTTACAACACAGTTTCTACCAACTTTAGCTGAAGAGACGGTTTTTGAGGGTGTGTGGATAACTGTGAAGAAAGGCAGGAAACTCCCAGGGAACTGGTTGCAGGAGCATAAGATGGGAGAGGGAAACTTCTAGTGCTTATGCCATCCTCACCTCAGCCCACCCTGTCGCTGACCACTGGCAAGGTTAGCTGAACCTGGACAGGGAGGTAACAAACAGGAAATCAGAGTGAGGTTGGGGAAGCAGGGAGGTGTGATCAGGAAACAGGGATATCACCATACTGTGGAAACCCACACTGGCCTGCATGCTTGGGAGACCCTCTCTCCATGGGTCACACAGACACAGACACAGGACCTGCCCTCAGGGATTGGAGCCCAGAGGGGAGGATAGATGTCTTCTATCTTGCAAAGGCAACTGTACCAAGCAGTAAGCAGTGTAGCTTGGTCAGTTGGCAAGAAGCACATGCACAGAGTCTCAGCAAAGCAGTGTCAACAACAGAAGAGCAAGAGAGAAAGATTCTTGGAATAATTTTACACTGGATATTTCTTCAAAACATGTAAAATAGCAAACATTCTGAATTTTGTTGAACTTCCTTATAGTATATGGTTGAGAACATATACCCTGGAACAGAATGCCTATATTTGAAGCCAAGTTCTGTCACTTACTAGCTCTGTGATCTAGGACAAGTTACTTTACCATTCTGGGCCTCAGTTTTCTCAGCCACAAAATGGGGATAGCAGGTTGTGCAATTATTGTGAGAATTAAGTGAGTTTTAATATCTGTAAAGCGAGCACCAGAGCCTGATCCATAACTAGCAGTCAGTGTTAGTGATAATTACAATGACACATATAGTTTACTATTTTTTATTTTAGATTACATACAGAGATGAGGATATCTTATTTTTTAATTGTATTTTATTTCCAGCAACACCTCATTCTGTGCCATAGGATGGGTATCCCCTAAAGGCATTGTGATTTATGATTTATAGCCTCTAAAAATCTTAACATGGCCTGATTATAAACACTGTGGCAGAGGAATGCCCAGGGCAATGTCGTAAAGATGCCCCTAGAAGGCACTCATCCTTCAGGCCTCGGGAGGGTGCTCAAGGAGAGTTTCCTCTAGGAACCCTCTAAGCTGAGTTCTGAAAGGGCTGTCCAGGTGAGGGGAAGAGGAGAAGTTTGTGTAGAGGCCAGAGGCAAGAATGGGAGCAACACAAACCTGCTAAGAGTGTAGACAGCAGAGCTGGACAGTAGGGCCACAGAGACACAGCTGCCTAAACCTAGGCGAGAGGTTACAGCTTAAAACCAAGTAGCAGAATGTGAAGGGAGAAGCACATCCAGCTTTTGGAGAGGGTCCCGCTAATCAAGGGCATTGACAGGACTTGGTAAGTGAGTGGTTATGAAGGTGAGGTGGAATTTTACTTCTTCTGGTCTGTTGGCTTAGACAACTGTAAAGATGTTGACACCATTTTCTGAAGCAGGAAACACGGGAAGAGGAGATGAGATGGGGGCAGGAAGAGTGAGGGAGGTGGGAGAACACCAGGAAGGAGTTAAGGTCATGGCTTTCATTTGGAACCATTTATCTCTGATATTTGTGTAAAACAGAGCTAAGTATGAATGCTAGTAAGGAATTGGATACACAGTGAAAATAATCAAAAATCCAATACCCATCCCTTACGTTATATAGAATTCTTCTTCCATAGAATGAATCACTTCACATGGTTTTTATAATTCCTATGAGATGAGAACAAGTATAACAACAATATATATTGAACACTTACTACACTAGGTATTTTGCATGTATTTACTCTCATAATGCTTACATGAACCCTGAGCAGTACATTCTGTTAATAACCCATTTCACAGTTAAGGACACTGAGGCTTAGACCCAAAGATTACAAATCTCAACCAATGACACAGAGCCGGTATGCAGCAAATCCACATGGTCTGTTTTACCTTTTGACAGCTACAGAAACTAGAGGTTAAATAGGACAAGGGTCAAGCACGAGGTTACATAACTGGGAAGTTGTGAAACCAACTCTAGCACCCAAATCTACTACTTCAAGAGTCCAGTGTTCTTTGCCCCACCCCATGAATTCAGGCTGTAGGAGTATGTAATTTGCACAGGGCAAGAGTGAAAAGATTGTTGGAGTAGGATCAACCAGTAGCCATGTTCAAACAGGGCAAAAACTGCCTCTTTCCTTGTGCAGGCTCACGAGAGTAAGGTACTTCATCTCTATCTGCTGCTGCTACCATAATGTTGATGCTGATGCAGAGGCTGGGTGCTACTGAGGGTGGAGCTCTATCAATCCCGGCTCATTCTGCAATTAAGACCCAAAGACCTCTGTGGTCCTAGAGTTCTTGAGGACAAACTTGGGATGGAGCATTATCTTTTGTTTCCGGATTACTCAAGAGAGGAGAACCTGGGCTGGAGTTGTGTTTGTGTTCATTTATTCAGTAAGTATTACAATAACTGAGCAGTTACTGAAGTGCCAGACCATGTGCTATGCACACAGTACACAGTGATGAACAAAACAGACATAAGCCTGCTCCTGTAGAGCTCCCGGTTCCAAATGCCCCAGATGCTCATGCCCAGCACTGGTTGAATGGTGAGTGGGGAATGGGTCTTACTATCCGAAAGCTGGCCTTGAAAAGCTGGCATCTGTGGTTTTAGTTGGGTCCCACTGATGGAGGGGACACTAGTCTGGCTGTTAAGGGACACTGGTTAGGCCTGGGTATTGGTTAGGCCTAGTGACTGGCTAGGAGACCCTGGGAAACTCATCCAGCTTCTCTGGGCTTGATATAAAATGAGTGACAGGGAGGACAAAAAGACTAGATCATGATTTTCAAACTCCTTTGAAGCTACATTATTCATTCTGTGTTCACTTAATGGATAGTTACCTAGAGTCAACTTTGCGCAATTAATGTGAATAAAGTGAACATGGCCCAGGCCTCACTGAGCTTGAGTGGAAATCTTGTGCCAGACTCCACCATATGAAACAGATAAAAATGAAGCTAATCCTAGAACTCCAGAAAACAGTTTAAAACAATAAATAAATAAAAAGACTAGCTAATCTCTCAAGTTCCTTCCTACTCTAAGATTCTTGAGTTTTTTTCTCCAAGTCTGGGGCAACACAGCAGGAGAAATGCAACTTCTGCACACCTATCTTCAGTCCTACATCAACTGAATCTGTCTGAAATTTTGTCCCAGCCCCAAGCACTCAAGCTTTTCCAGGTACTGCTGTTTTGGTCCGTTGGTTTATTTTGAGGAATCCAGCCATTTGGGTGAGACTCCAAAGTGTCTCCTTCAAACCATTCAAGGAAGAGAAGACCCTATTTTCTTCTGGAGGCAGAACGATTTTCATGCATTACTTCCCAAGCGCAGAGAGAGCCCTGGAGAGGCTACAATGGATGTTAGCAAAAGCAAGAAACAGAGGCACAGTTGTGAGTTTTTGCTCATTCCTTGAGAACCCTCTTTTTTTTTTTTTTTTTTTTGAGAATGGCAATGAAAGCCCAGCTCCCCTATTCCCTTGCTAGTTTTGTAAAACAAACAAGAGCAAATAATTTTTATTCATTGACTTTGTTTTTCCCTTCCAAAGAAATCTCTGCATCCTCTAAGGAAGGCCCATTTGAGGCTTACTGCACACTGTCTGTCCACTTGGTGAGAAGGGATTTGACTTTGAATTTTTTTCTTTCTCACACCATTCTGTGCCAACGTGCGCCTGACCATTTCCAGATGAAATGCTGCCTTTACCAGAACGAGATGTTTGCGAAAAGGTCTTTAATGAACTGAAAACGTTAATTTGAAAAGTCTCCTCTGTGGAAAGAGTGAGGCTTGGAGAAGGAAATGACACACGGGCTGTGGACTGGCAGACGGCTGGTTTCTCTCAAGTTTTTCAGAGGGGAGATGGAGAATGGCTACACGAGAGTGGGACCCAAAATGGATCCTCACTCGGAGGGCAGGACCGAAATGGCAAGTCTGAGCTTTGTTCACATGCTCAGTTTTATTTGGTATTTTAAATGTCTATATGCACAGGATTCCCCCTCATGAAAAACAACACACAGTGCCCCAAGCCTCTTAAGAGCCCCTTTCCCACCACCAGAAATTCCAGCAAATGCCCCACTGGCATTATTTCAAAGGTAACCTCAATAAGAGTGATGTTCATATAAACAGCCATAACCACCACTAACACCACCACCTTTTTTTTAACCAAGGTGTTATTCTGCCCCCTGCCCCCACCATCGGTGCCACCCATATTGCACACACGAGGAGAAAACATGAAAGTGACAGGCTCGGCTAAGAATGCTGATTATAAGCCATTGAGCAGATATAATTACAGGAATTGCTCTCCCTAGCTGAGCTGATATTTATTTCAGCAGTTCTGACCCTTCATGGGGATCTCGCTGCTGCCCCCACCCCCCAGCCCCACCTTCCTCCCTCCACTCCCACCCTCTAACTGAAAGCAAACTCAAGCCAAGTCCTGCTCATACTCTCGGCCAGGTGCCAGGAAAAGTGTAAATTTTCGTGAGCTCAGGCTGCTTTGCCAGAAGTCTGCAATGTGTCTGGACATGAACGGTTGTTCCCTTTTGTGAGGCCAGGCCTGAGCACCAGGAAGTTCTAGAAGCAGCACATGGAGAGAGATGGGGTGAACCAAAAACGGGGCAAAGACAGCCTGTCTGCAGTAGACAAGGCTTGCCCAGGTGTCCTGTCTGAGCCCACAGCCAGTCTCCTTATTGCCCTTAAAAAAAAAAGTTGTCGTTTTAAGACTCAATATTCCAATTGTGCGCTGTTAACTTTGTTTCCAAGGGTAATTCCCTACTAGGACTTCACCCTTCATAATGAAAATTAAACAAGTTAAGTCTGAGTGTGTGTGTGTGTGTGTGTGTGTGTGTTTAAAAAAGAGAGAGAGGTAATCTTTAAGCACAGGCACAGCTAACTAGATGTAACCCTTGCTGGTCCTGTAGGCTTGGCAGAGAAGAAAATAAAAAGACATTTTGAGGCAATTTGAAAGAAAAGATTTTAAAAATGCAAAACAGCAAAGATCACCAAACAAGGATGGGACAATATTAACCCATCTTCCAAGCTGGATCATTCTTGCTATGCCGGGGTAGGTGAGCTTCATACATTCAGAAACCCCCAAGACCCCAAAGGTAAGTGAGGGTGCTGTCCAGCCCCATTCAAGTTTTCTCTGTGTTGATGCTTTGCATCCACACAATATTACACCGGGTTGAATTTCACTGCATGGTCAAAGCCTGTGGTCTGTCTCTAAATTCTCTGGTTTTTATTTTATTTCTATTGAAAGGGGCAGTAAACTTTAATGTGGAGGATGCAATTATTTGGGGGCCAGGTGTGACTTCTTAACAAGCTTAAAAGCCTCTGGACAAAAGCAAAGCCAAAGAGAAGGATGTGTTTCTAAGTGATTAAAAAGCAGTGTTACTCCCTTCACACCCAGCCTGCCCCCCATCTTGTCCTGACAGAGCAAGGGAAGGGTACAAATCAAAGATCCAAACTTTACTCACTAGATGAACATATGAAAGAAAGTACACTTGCTGCTGAGTTTCCACTGAACTGGCAAGGGCTGGGATGGGGCGAGGAAGAGCTTGCGTGATACAAGGTGGGATGAACAAGCCGTAAGGTAACACAGGCTTTGCCTTGAGCTGCTCAATAGACATATATCAGAAAAAATGAAATAGAAATCGTTTTAACAAATGGATTCGGTGTCAGTGTACCAGCTATTATTCCTAGAGGGAAACCTTTTGCAATTTGAAACATTAAAAAACAGCTGCTGTTTATCATTCAGGCCAACTTGGGTTGCCAGGAATGACAGGAGTTTTTACAGAAATAAAGGACATAAAAATCAACAAATTTTCTAAATTTTTGGAAAATACAGAATTCCAGCTAGAAACGTAGTTGCAAGGTACATGAACTAAAAAACTAAAAGAGGGAAAGAGAAGGAAGAAGAGCAAAGGAAGAGGAGAGGGAGAAACAATATCCCCTTGGGTTCAACCAACCCAATTCAATGAGTTAAAGTGACCATGCTGTATCTAAAAAGGGACAGAAATTAGCAGATAATGTGGAAGGAGAGGAGCTGCCACTGGAGAACCAAGGAAAGAGAGGATGTTGCTGCACCAAGACAAGGAGAAGAAAGGAAATGAGATGAGGAAAACTGTGGATTCGGAGTACTAGGAAAAGTCAGAGACCAGCCAAGTGCTTAAAATTGTTCTAGATTGGGCAGGAGGCAAGTATGTGAAGAATAGTAAAGGTGGATTAGTGATACACAATCCTCCCTTATTCTCTAGCAAAGAAGATTCCAGAATAAACTGTGCCCCTGCTATTTAGGAATTTCGTAGACCGTACGCAGTTCTTAGAGCCGCAGTGCCCTTTTCTTGTTGTCGTTGTTGTTTCTCTTGTGTTGTTGTTGTTGTTGTTGTTGTTGTTTGAGATGGAGTTTCACCCTTGTCACCCAGGCTGGAGTGCAATGGCATGATCTCAACTCACTGCAACCTCTGCCTCCCGGATTCAAGCAATTCTCCTGCCTCAGCCTCCCGTGTAGCTGGGATTACAGGGACCTGCCACCAAACCCAGCTAATTTTAGTATTTTTAGTAGAGATGGAGTTTCGCCATGTTGGCCAGGCTGGTCTCGAACACCTGATCACAGGTGATCCACCTGCCTCAGCCTTCCAAAGTGCTGGGATTACAGGCATGAGCCACTGCACCCGACCCCTTTTCTAGTGGATAAGGGTCAAATCCATTTCCAGCCGCAAAACATACCCAAGTCCTCTCAACCTTCTGGGAGAGTAATTCCATAGATAGAAGGTGGAAAAGACAGAAAGGTTTTCAAAGAGACGCAAGAATTGACAGCAGAACAGGAAAAGTTTCAAGTCATTAATTACTAATGAAATAGAGTTAATTATAGATTTGTGGAGTTTAAAAAAATTTTTTTCTGTATTTTGCCTAATTTGTTTAAAAAGGAAGTTCAGGGTTTCTTTCTTAGTTTAAGAAATCTGCCTAAATGATTCTGTGATTCTTGGTTACTTGTTCAGTCCACGGGTATTATTAGGGCCCAGGAGGCCTCTCAGGTGTGCAAAGCCCAGTCTCACTAGATGGAAGATTATGGTCTGCCTGCACACAGAGCCTCACAGGTGGGGAAGATCAGGCCACAGGAATAGCCAGCATCATTTCAAAAGGGCCAGACATTGTGCCAAGAGCTTTCCTTACCTCATCTCCAAGAATCCTACAAAAACCCATGGAGGTAGACAAGAATCTGCCCATTTACAGAGAAGAAACTGAGACCCCAGGAGGTAAGTGTCTGAGTCTGGATTATGCCTGGGAGACTCGAAGGAGGTGGGGGGCGACTAGACTCCTCTTGCCTGCTCTCTCAAGGGCTCGGCAAGGCTCTGGCCAGTCACACAGGCAACCTTCAAAATAAAACCAAGCTTTACAAGGCACGTAAAGGAAACTTGTTTTTCTATCTTTAGGTCATTCTGTGCCTCCATCTGCAGGGATGGAACTTGGTTTCATTAAACATGGTATTTCTGTCAGCTCTCTTATGTTTTTATTGTTTTGTTTTCTCTTGCTTTCAATTAAAGGATTTTTTCCCCTCCCAGAAATTCTTTGGGGATTTGAAACCCACTTCAAGGAAGGAGAAAAAAAAAAGGAAATCCATCTTACAGTATTAGTCACCAAGATGGGTGTGAAGACAACGGATTATAAACCAAACTCAGCTCCATCTCCAAGACCAAAGAACAGTCTCTAACAAACTGCTTTGAATTTTAAGAATTAGCAATAATGCTGGCAAACCGGTTTCCTTTTCTTAAAAATGCAATAATAATAATTTGTTTAAAACCTCCAAATTGACTCCCAATGTTAAAACCAAATAAAGAACATGGGCTGAGACTTCAAGCAAAAGCCAGGATGCTCAAATGCCAGAGAAAAACACTTAACTATGAAAAAATTAAAATATGTGCTGGAAATAAAATTAAAATCCCAGGGAAGCAAATTTGGTGTGCACTAGAAGTCTTGCATTCTACCAGCAAAAGCAGGCAGTGGTGGGAGGCGACAGGGGCAGGAGGGACGGGGAGTCAGGAATGGGAACAGGCTGTGTGGAATCTGGTGGAGTGTTTCACACTTTGAAATCAAAGAAATGGGCATGTGTAAGTGCCTGCCCTTCCTATATGACTGTCCTTCTTTGTGGCAGAGTTGTGATGAAATAATCTCCCTCTTATCATAGCCTTTGATCTCATAATCCCCCTTTCCCACGCTATTAAGATATCCCATGTCTCAGCAATTCAACTTCGCATGCTCGAACTTTTTTTTTTTTTTTTTTGGCCCACACCTGCCCACACATCAGTGTCTCCGCTTTGCTTTATGCTTTGTCCATCTTGCAATGTTTTCATTAGGTGGGAGCCATGCCAAAGGCCAGCTGCCACCCCCACACGGGGTACTCGAGCCAGCATCCCTCCTCCATGGGGCTGGAGAGGGATCACAGAAGCAAGAGGCTCCCAAGGGCTCCAGGCCTCCCTGAGAGGGAAGGTGCTGACCCAAGGGAAGGGAAAGTTCACTTGCTTAGCAGTTCTCAGGAACACACTTTGTGTGTGTTTCATTCCTGAGCAAATGCTACTGATAGCAGCTCACTGGGGAGTTTGGCCCAAGAAGACACCGCCTACTTGTCTTTTGTGTTTAGCAACCATTTCCACTGGGTTTGCACCACTGCCCCTTTCACCTCCACCTTCTGAGTCCCATCTAAGACATCTGAACTGACAGTCTACAATGCAAGACCCTGGCCTGGAAATCACCTGGCAATATCCTACCAGCTGCCTAAGGAGAAAAGAGCAGGATTCTGGAATCCAGGTTCAAATCAGCCTCACCAAGGTTCTTCACCACCTTGAGCCTCAGTTTCCTCCTCTCTAAAATGAAGACTCAGTGTCTTCCTCACATGTCTTTTGTGCCAGGCTTGAACAAGAGAATAATGATACCTTTCTTAGCAAGCACTATGTACTGAGCCTGTATGTGCATTATCTCATGAAGTCCTCACATCACAGCCTGGCACACAATGCATGATAAACACACAAGAAAATCATGGTTGCAGGGGGAAAAAAAAAGAAGAAGAAAAAGAAGAAGGCTGAGCTCAGTGGCTCATGCCTATAATCCCAGCACTTTGGGAGGCCAAGGCGGGGTGGATCACTTGAGGTGTGGAGTTCGAGACCAGCCTGGCCAACATGGTGAAACCCCATCTCTATCTCTAGTAAAAATACAAAAAATCACTCAAGTGTGGTGGCGGGCACCAGTAATCTCAGCTACTCTGGAGACTGAGGCAAGAGAATCACTTGAACCCTGGAGGCAAAGGTTGCAGTGAGCCGAGATCACGCCATTGCACTATAGCCTGGGAAACAAGAGCAAGACTCCATCTCAAAAGAAAAGAAATCTTCCCCAAAGACACCAAGTTAGTAAGTTGCAGAGCTTGAAGTACTAACCACTTCTATGTTAGCAGTGTTTGTGCTTTAACCACAATTCTAGTCTTCTGCCTGGAGATAATGTTGCCAGATTTAACAACAACAACAAAAAATACAGGATGCCCAACTACATTTGAGATTCAGATAAACAACAAAATTTTTTGTTCTAAGTATGAACCATGCAATATTTAAAAAATTATTTGTTGTTTATCTGAAATTCAAATGTAGTTGAGTGTCCTGTACTTTATCTTGCAACTCTACCTGGAGATCAACTTTACAAATGCAGTTTGAAAACGGTGAAGTGCTCACTTATATGAGGAATCTAAAATAGTCTTACTAGGGGCTGGGAGGAGGGGGAACTGGAGAAGTGTTGATCAAAAGGTACATAGTTTCAGTTATGCAAGACAAGTAAATCCTAGAGAGCTACTGTACAGCACAGTGCGTATAGTTAACCATACTATATTATACACTTAAACATTTGTTAAGAGGATAGATCTTATGTTAAATATCCTTACTGTAGAAAAAAGGAGAGAGGAAACTTTTAGAGACAGTGGTTAAGTTTATGGCATTGTTTGTGGTGGTGGTTTCGGGGGTGTATACTTATCTTCAAGCTCATCAGGGCGTTCAGTCAGCCCTCCATATCCACGGGTTCCACATCCTCAGATTCAACCAACCACCCCAAAAAATTTTTGAGAAAAAAAGCAATAAAAAATAACAATACGACAATTTTAAAATACAAATTTAAAAATATAGTATAACATCTATTTACATAGCATTTACATTGTAATAGGTATTATATGTAATCTAGAGATGATTTAAAGTATGCAGGAGGATGTGACTAGATGATATGCAAATATCGCATCATTTTATATAGGGGACTTGAGCATCCCCAGATTTTGGTCTCTGTAGTGGTCCTGGAACCAATCCCCCAAGGACAACTGTGTACATTAAATATTTATAGCTTTTTTGTATGTTAGTCATACCTTAATTTAAAAACTATTTTAAAAGAAAGTAAGAAAATAAAAATGGTGGACCAGGTGCAGTGGCTCACTCCTGTAATCCCAGCATTTTGGGAGGCTGAGGCAGGTGGATCACCTGAGGTCAGGAGTTCAAGACCAGCCTGACCAACATGATGAAACCCTGTCTCTATTAAAAATACAAAAATTAGCCGGGCGTGGCAGCCCATACCTGTAATCCCAGCTACTCGGGAGGCTGAGGCAGGAGAATTACTTGAATTCAGGAAGCGGAGGTTGCAGTGAGCTGAGATCACACCATTGAACTCCAGCCTGGGCAACGAGAGCGAAAGTCCATCTCAAAATAAAAGAAAAGAAAATGGTGGAGTGCTACACAAAGTAAAGCTCTTTTGTTTTTAGTCCTAACCCCAGGTCTAACTGGTAACAGGCAGGAGTTCCCAGCCCCAGTAGCTTTCATGGCCCATGTGGAGATCAGATAAGCTCTAAGCATATAAAACATTTGGATAAAGTTAATCAGCGTTCAGAAAAATAAGCTTAACCACCCACAAGTCCTCTCCCTACCACCTCCCTTCCCAATGACTGGGAGATTTTTTCTGGGACCTCTTCTCCTTCACTCACCACTTAAATAGCTAAACAACAAAGTCATTTCACCAGCTACATTTCTGGCTACTGCATGCCAGTTTAGTATGAGATCCTGAGGAATTTTAATGTGCAGATATGGGGCCTGCCCTCAAGGCTTCACTTTGTCATTGAAGACACAGTGTACAATTAAATGTCAAAGCACAATGAGACAGCTCCCTCTTACCAGACACCTCGTTTTCATCAGGCACTACCCTAGGTGATCTTGTAGAATGCTCCCAGCACCTGGTCCAGGAATCAGCCACAGCCAGCAGCCATCGAGGCAGCTGGAAGCCCCCAGGGAGCTCCCATCCTACTGCTGTCAGAGGTGCCAGGCAAAGCCCTGATTTCTTATCTGATGGATTATTAATGTTACCAATTTGAGTATATTAGAATAAGAAGCCCTGCCGTTTTCCATTTCACCTCTTCATAGAAATCTCCTTATGACTGATCAAGATTGTCATGCCTCAGTTCAAACTGGACAGGGTCTTAGAATGTGACCTCTCTTAGGACACACCCTATGGCCAGAACAAGAGCAGAAAATGGCTCTATTATTCCTCGTTTGTGGACAGAGAAGAGAAAACGGTGTCCAAGTTTCCTTTCCCTAATGCAGGTTTGAGGTTTTACCAGCAGGATTAGCCTCCACCTCCCAGACCACTTGCACCTAGACTTTCACTTCCACCTGGCTAGCAGCTGCCCTGCCCTACGGACCCATGATCTGTCCTTTTCTTGTTATAGATGCCTAATCTTTTCTCATTTTTCTCCACAAACAGTTGATAACTGTAATCAACTTTCTCTCACTGTAGAAGAGGTCTGAGATAATGTAATCCCCTGCCTTCATAAGCAATGGAAGGACAGGATTCTAGGAGAGTTTTCCAACATCTAAGAAAAACAGAGCAGAATATAGCAAGGACAAAGGGGCCATGCTATTTCCAATTTCCCACGTGGCTTCTTCCAACTCAGCCTCTGGGAACACTGAGAGCATTTATGCCTACAAACTGAACTGTATTAGGACAGCCAGCCTTTCTAAGAATGGTTTCTGCTCATGCAGTTCCAAGAAGTTTCTCTCCCTTTTCCTGTTTCTCAACCTGGCCTTGATTCTTCTCTCACTTAGGGAGTGCGAAGGAACCCTCTCCAAGATGAGCTGAATCAAGGGACCAGAAAGATGCCCACCTCAGATGCTGCTTGTATTGGGTAAGGCTTTGGAACCATCTCACTTATGGTCCGGATTTGACACCTTGGATAACTGAATCCATGAAACACGTAAACGAGATCTGACTAGACCTACGTGTCTTCATCTATCATCCTTTCTTCATTTTCTGGAATGTATCATTCATTAACTCCATGCTAAGAATTATATCTACTTTCAATCTCAAAGTCTTCACTGTTTCATAAGGGATACTAATATAACCTTTTTTTTTTTTTTAGCTTGCTATTTCAAGGCTTCATTCTACACCACTAACTTGTGGTTAAAAGAATTGTTTTTGTGGTTGTTTCTGTATTATCTGTTTTGGTTTTTTGTCTGTTTCTTGTTTTTTGTTGCTATCCTTAAAGGAATTCTAGCATCCTAACTTTGATTCCAATATCTGATATGCGACCTCATTCTTAGCTTTCTGCCTCTAATATTTCCTTTTCCTCACCTAGAATACTCCATTCTGCCTCAGGTCTCTCTGAAATTCCTACCTTTGCTCATATTACTTCCCAAATCCCCCATTACTGTTCCCTTAGTTGTGAGTTCTTAAATAAAAAGGTAAGATTATTTCCCTCAAAATGAGATACACTCAACCAATTCCTTTTCACCATTTTCATGGTGAAACTCAACTTCAAACTCAACTTAAAAATTAAACGGTTTTGGGAATTCTTCTTTCAGTCTTCAGCCCATGCCAATCACATCTGTGCTCTTTACAAATGGATGGCTAGCCTTGCCTCACAGTGACTTCCCCCCTCAAATCCTGCTCCCAAAAACATTTTCTCCCTGTCAGTTTGCCACTGACTCTCCGCAAATCATCCTGTGATCCCATGTAGAAAGGACATGATACACAAATAAATTTTAGTGTCCTATGCTTGGGGGTTATAACTGAAAATAGCTTGGTAGTCAGAAAAAAAAAATGATGTGTGTATAGCACAAATATATATTTCTCTGTGTGTATATACACATCATATATATGTATACATATATGATGCTACATATATATGATGCACATGTCAATCATCTTAAATCCAATGTGACAATTTGCAAAATAAAATACAACTTCTCCTCAAACATCCCAGGATCTTTAAGTTGACACAAATGCTTCATGGATGATAAAGCTATTTAAAACCCGAATTATCCTTCATCTATCTGTAGACAGCAACATCCTGTTTAGTACCCAACCTCAATAATCATCACTTACGATATTATTACCAGGGCTGCCACTTATGGAAGGTAACTACATGCCAGCACTCTGCCAAACAGTGGAAGCATCTGAACTCTTCCTTCTCACAAGAACCCCATGCAGTCGATATGCCTTATCCCCATTTCATAGATGAGGGAACCAAGGCTTAGAGAGGTTGGTAAGTTGCTGAAGTTCTCATAATCTGACAAGTGATAGAGCAAGGATTAGAACTGAAGCTCACCCCACTCTGAAGCCACCAGAAGTCGTTGCTGCAGTTCTGAAAGGTTCCTTGGAGGGCTTCATGTTAAACCTGTGCAGGAGTCAGGAATCTGGGTCTTCCCACCAGACTGTTCACCCAGAGACTAATCAGTCAGCCTTTCTTTAGTAAGTCAAACTTTGCTCCCCATTTTTTTGTGAAGTATAAGGATGATTCATTACTTACATGGAAATAGATCTAACCACTGTTTTATCAAAAATGCAAGATTTTCATATCTTTAGAAGGACTTCTTGAGGAAATTTGAATTAGAGAACAAAGTAATTAAATTTTTCTATCTTTTCTGGCTTTTTTAGCTACTGATTAATGCACAGTCATGGATGTTGGAAAGACTTAAGGAAATCAATAATAATATTAACCCTTATGGAAAGGTTTGATATGAGATAGGATTGTAGCTCAAGGTCTTTGATGGTAAATAGTCAAAAGTTAGAGTTCATGGGTGCCAGCTCCATTGGCAGGTGTGAACCTTCTTGCTACTATGAAGCAAGTAGCATTTCCTTAGGACCTGACACTCTTTTGGTTCAAAGGAGATAGTGATCCCTTCCTGTAACAATACCTAGATCCAGAAGAGAGAAGAAACAGTAGGGTTGGCTTCCATATCCAGACAACAACATTGAAAGTGAATGGCGCCCTCCCCCAAAACCCTCCCAACCAGGCAGATCATCCACCCCCCAGCTTTGTCCTCTTAAGAAGAACGCCCCTTGTCTCTCAGGCCACAGTTGGTCATGAGGATTAACCCCTCCCATCCTTTCACTCCCTCCCCAGCATGGCCCCCCTTTCCAACCATCCTTTGGGCAGACATGACTGACAAGAGTACCACAGGCGATGATGTCACAAAGAGAGGGGGCAGTGTGCCCTGTTAGACCATCTTTCACTCCAGTGGACTCGCCTTCACAGACAAATTGATTTGCAAAGGTTCAGGCTGCCAGCCCAGCCTGCTTTGCATACAGAACACTCCCTGGTGACACAATAAAAAGTGGCCAGGCTAACAGAGGAGCGCAGCGGGGTCTGGCCGGTTCAAAGTCCAAACTCCACACCCCCTCACCTCAGTCTGGTTTGAAAGGTCACTGTGTGTCTGGGAAAATAGTCTCAGGATGCAATCCTTTATTAAAGGTCACTATTTTTCACCAGCACTTAACACACACTTACACACAAATTGAGACTAGAGAGGGAAAAAAAACTGGGGGCTGCATCACATTGTATATTGTGCTTACAAGATTTATGTCTTGTGGTCACCAGCAATAAACACGCACTGCTTCGGTATTAAAGTTCACATTAATCCACTGACTCCCCCTCCCCTTGAAACCAGCCTCTTCTTTGCCAGGCAAACCGGGGCAAATGGAGACTTTTGTTCATCTCTTTTGTTCCTTTCCCATCTTTCCCTTCCCTTGTGGCAAGTTGTTTTTGTATTGCTTGGTTTTTTAAAATTATTTTTGGTGTTGATGTTGTTGACACGCTGCCAGGAACTTTACTCCTAATTCCCTCTCTTGCACAGTGCATGATGTGTACCTAGCATTTGGGTCCAAGGCCATGTGCTGTCACCATGCCCGAGATGCAGAGTGTCCATGGATCTGTATGAGTCTCAGACCTTGAGAAGCAAAAGTCAAGTTCTTTTATGAGCTGCTGGTGAAAATCCAGGGGAGCGCTTTGGTTAAGTCAGTAGCTATAAAGCCACCAACGAGAGTGCCAGTCCTGCCTATCCATTATGGTGTATATTTTATTTTAGGAAATGCTTCCAATACATGCAAAAATAACAATTGTATTTTCCTCCAGTAACAGACAGTTCACATTGGGTTACCAAAGAATGTTAACAATAGCAATCCCTGCATTCATAACAAAAGAGATTATCAAAGAAGTCAGCCCGAGCTGTTAGATTAATTTAGGCAAGAATTGCAAAAGAAAATATTTAGGGGAAATTCTATGAATTTCAAATAGCCAGCAAAATGTATGATGTTGAGAATTCCACTCTGCTCCATAGCACATCTTTGCAAAGCTTTTGCCAGTGATAGATTTCTGAGCTATCAAAAGCACATTAATTTTTTCTGATTAAAACAGCTGTGAAAATATACAAGTGTAACTGTGAAAAATCCAGGGCTTATTGTAATACTTTAAGCAAAACAAGGATAAAAGATTTTTAAATGCAGACTTGCCAAAAGTAAAATATCTAACACGAAGAGAGCTAATTCTGCGTGTGCTTCTGATATTTTGGCATAAATACTTTAATCCTCTTGTCCATCCCGTTGGCACCTCGTCTACAGTTGACTTGTTAAGGGCAAGTTCCTTTGTAATGTCGTCAGCACCTCTCCATAGTTATTGACTGTGCTCTCATTAAAACGGCAAGATCACAAAACAGCAGAAGTGAGAAGAGGTGGGGAGGCAGCCGGCTCCTCACTACAAAGGTATTCAAAAAGGCACAAGAACCTAAAGGAGAAATGAAAAAACATGGCAGAAGTGAAACTGTCTGACAAGGAGGAGGAGAAAGAGGAGGAGGACCTTTCTGGAGGTGGGGCCAGGTTTTAGAAATTCTGTTTTGTGTTTTGTTTATTATAAAAATACACAGGGCATCACCAAAGCCAAGTTCAAGTGGCTTGTAGTCTTCGTGCAGGGTTATGCTATGCTTGGCACGTGAATGTAGCACACACACACAGACACACACTTCTTGTCTTCTTCTCATTGCTTAAAAATAAACCCTTTTTGGAGGAAGATGTCAACTTCTCTTTCTAGCATCCCTTCTTTGGGTTTAGCTAGTGATGATTTCACTGTGGGCCCAGACTCTTCATTCCTCATCTATTGCCTTGAAAGGCACGACCTTATGAATAAAGTCATTGTGTGATTCAAAAGCATGGTTGGGGTAGGCATGCTTTTTCAAAACAAGGTGGCTTTTGAGGGGAAGCATCCAAAATGTATCCCCCTCCCCAACTCTGAAGACAGTGTAAAGATGAAGAAAAGAAGAGAAAAAAGAAAAGAAGCTCTCCCTCCCCACCCTGCTGCAGGCTGGACACACAGGATGGGGCTGTGTGCTGCCTGAGCCCTCTGCCGGCTCCCACTCAGATGGGCGTTCTGAGATTGCAGGCTTCGGGTCTAACAGTGACATTGCCAAGTACTACTCATTCCCAACATAGAGCCCAGACCCAGCATTCTCCTGCCTCCGAAGCAACGACTCTCCTGCATGCAAATGCCACTGCTCCTCAAATCTGTTAACAGAGAAATCGGCAGTCCTACTGCAAATGTAGGTGCCTGGGATTCCAACCCTCCCGCTCCCAAAATGTGCAAAGGCAGAGCACTAATGCACAAAACGTCTGGGGCTCAGCCAAGGTGTTAGATAAGTCTCTACAAAGGAGACTTTTAGGACAGTCAAGGATGAAGAGCTGGATTCTGAGGGAGTTTGAGAATTGCTGAGCCAAAAAGATCCCTCTCTTTCCTCCCCTCTGTCAAACTTTTCATGCTCTTGCCCCTCCCTTCCTCTCAGCTTCCACCCACTCCCTCCTTCAGCCAGGTGATTAATTCCTGGCCCCTACAGGTCTTTAAAGGGATCCACCCTCCCTGCAGTGACACCCAGTGCTAAGGGCAGAGAGGAACAACCAGAAGCTCATCTGTTGTCACATGTGGCCAAAAGACTCCTCAGGCAGGCTGAATGTGCCCTGGTCCTTAGACACCTGGGTACTCTGCTGTGCCCTGAATAGGATGCTCTGTGGTATAAATCAGCTGGGACCACAAGCCTGGTCACCATCTGGGGGGTTCATGATGCCCTGCATCCCAGAAGGGCCCCCAAGATCCTTTGCAAAATACAGTTTTGGTCTGAAGGCCAGTCCTCTTACTCTGCAGCCTCCTGTCCAGGACCACTCCACTCACATCTCTGTATTCTGAACCTACTCTCCCTGCAGCATCCCAGGAAACCTGTGGGCAGGTACCCACAGGCACTGCCCATCCTAGAGCCTGTGGAGAACTACCACCTCTCTCTTACTGTAAGAAATACTTAGATTTTTCCATGCACTGCAAGCCCTTGTAATTGTCCTTCCAGGTGGGTAAAATCTAGCTAACACAAACACCTCCCAGGCAGAGTGCATCATCAGGCTGAAAACTAGTGTCACTTTTCTTTGAGGTTCATGGTTTGAGACATTTTAGTTTTTCCTGTTTTTGCAGACTCCAAAGAGAAATATTTCAGATATTTTCTTACTCTTTTACTATTAAAGTCTATAAGTATTATATGTGAGTGTGTACGTGTATTTGTGCAAATTGCACTAGGGGAAAATACTGATCCAGTCATGATTTGGTCACAGGGGAGGCCTCAGTCACTCACAGACTTTGAAGACAGGCAGCTTTGTATCACTGCATCCAGACTGACAGCTCCATGAGGACAGGGATTTTTGTCTGTCTTATATCCTGCTTAGCTGCAGCATCTAGGATAGTGCTGACTCCACAGTCCACACTCAATATATATTTATTGAGAGATGTTACATGTCAGAATGCAAGTATATGACTCAGTAGTTTCTAGCATCTCTTTTTTTTTCCACTGATTCAAAGAAAATTCACCTGGATAGGAGATCAACACGATCCCTTCTGCTTATTGAACCTTTCTTTTGTGGTCCTCCAAGGGGAAGATGAGGCAAACATGCGCGTGTATCTGTGAATAGGCACATGCATGGGGGGTTACTAGCTATATGTGGGTTTTTTCCCTTTGCTATGTCTCATCCAATCCTATCTCTTCTTAGCTACCTGGGTCATGCACCTGAGCTCTGTTATAATAGTAATTACAATGGTTTTGACAGCTTTATGAGTACAGTTCGGAAAGCAGCTGTCACAGGAATTAGCAAGTTTTGCAAACAACTCAGCTCTGCGGTGGTAGGAGCCCAGCCCAGAACAGGAAGAGTTAACCGAGATGAGTGGGGTGTTATGCAAAGCACCAAATCCCTAAACTCCTGCAAAGATCTTTGATGGCCGTGATCAATAGATTCTCAGACCACACTGACATAACCTTGTCATGCCTCAGCAAGGGTACAGTGGCTAAAAAGGCATGGGGAAGTGGAGAGGTGGGAGGAGAGGGGGAGAGTGAGAGGACAGGGAGGGGATAAAGATATCATGCCCTCCCCTTGCTGGCTCCCCCAGCACCCCTCCTTTTCATACCCACCCCCTCTTCAACAGGCATCACACAGCAAGTGACTGGTAATGGTTCTTTGGCCTTGTATAGCTTTTAAAATCCTTCAGCTGAAGCATCTCAGCTCCAATCGCCAGCAAAGCCTGAGCACCCTTGAGACCCTGGTGCAGATAATCATCATCCACTCAGTGACAAGAAGCTGAGCGCCGCTTCGGTACCAAGGAGACCGAATGTGGCAGGGCACCAAGGTGCCATCTTCGATGCATCCAAGCAGCAGCGGCACACAGGGAGGTGGATGTGTTTGCAAGTTGTTGGGTTTTTTTCCTCCTTCTCCTTCTTTTTCTTCTTCATCTTCTTCTCCCTCTGTTCTCTCACCCTGCTCAGAGAATCCTCTTTCTCGAGAGGGATGCCGTTAACTCAGCTGCTCTTAGCATGCTTCCTGTTTCCTGTGCCTGCCGGGCCAAATTCAGCCCTGCAGTCAATACTGTTGGAAAAGAAAATGACATTAATTTGTGTAAAAGTGTACTCCAAAGGTGGGTGGGTGATTTTTCTTGCTTTCAGAGAGATGCAGGTTTGAGTTTATGATTACATAAACGAGAGCCAGCTGGTCAGCAGCTTCCTGCCTTCCACCCAGCACTTCCCCAGCGCTCTTTCTGCCGAGTGACAGCATTACAGTTAATGGTGTTGCATTATGTATACAATCCGCTGTGGATGGTACAGCTGGCTGGGACAGTCCTGCGGACCAGGGTGCTGATGGGTATTTACATGCCCACTGAAAGGTGAGAGAGAGACTGTCTAGAAATAAAAGAAAAGCCTTCCCTAATACACACAGAACCCACACTCCCAGCTGCTCAAAACAGCGGGTACATGTCCAGGTCATTTAGATTCCCTTTCCACCTCAGGCCTTTGGCTCACATTTTCCATGCGCAGAGCTCCCTGGCAAACTGAAGATGTTCTAAACAAGGACTACTACAGCCCTTGCATGTATTAAAAATAGCTCCCCTAACAGCCCAAAATATTTTAACTCCATTGTCGACTTTCCATCTCACACCTTAACAAGGGGCAGTCCTCAGAGAGGGACAGCTCTGAGCAATCGTCCTTTTCAGGCGTGACTTTGTTTAAGGCCAAGTCACCAGGCCTGAAGCCCCTGCCTAGAAGCAGATCGATTTTACTATTAAGCAGTCAGTCGTGCAAAGGAGACGCAGGCACTGGAGGTTTGCGAAAGGGAAGACACTGTTCTATTCCCGTAGCCGTGAGGACAGAGGTGGGCATTGCATATGCAGCTTTGGGATCCCCCGGGGGCGAATGAACATTAGGCACTGACCACCATGCTAAAAGAGGTCACTGTAATGAAGCCGGGGGCCTGGGAGAATGGGAAAGGAAACCATCTTTGCCATGAAAGAATGGAAAGTTTGCCAGAAACCGAAGCAGGGGATTTTAGTATCCCAGAGAGTCTGACGAAAGAAAGTTGCGTCTCTAAAAAGTTATTTAAGGGATTGGCCTTCTGCGGGGTCGGAGGAGGTGGTAGCCTGTATGTGAAACCTTAGAGAGAGTAGGGGTAGTTTCAGTGCCTGTCTCTCTCCAGCTGCTCCTCCCGCCCAGGGAAGAGCTGTCCCTACGTGCTGACCAAAACCTGAATTCACTTAGTGGACTCATTCACTCAATTAAGTTTCTTGATCATCTGCCATACGCTAGGCACTGCCCTAGGTCCTGGGGATACCACAGCAAACAAAACTAACAAAAATATCTATCCCCATGGAACTTGCATTCTATCCTCCCATAAGGGACAAAGCCTTTTAGAATATAATGAGAGATGCAAACGTTCTTGGGAAAGCTGAGATGTGAGTTACTAAGGTCTGTGTTCTCTACGGAACTTTTTAATAGGGCAGAGAGAAAGGAACCCAGAACACCAGGTTGAGAGGGAAGATAGGAGCTGAGGAAATGAGTGAGGGTGGGCCAGCCGGGGGATAGCGGAGGAGATAAAAAAGCTGAAGCCACTGAGGCAAGATTCACCTGACTTCGCAGTTTTGCTGAGGATTAGTGCTGGTCATGAGGAGGTAATTGTGCAAATAGCCATGGGATTAAAGGCCAAGATTCTAAGTTACTGTTTTATTTATGAGACAAGAGACTGGTGCATGTCTTCCTCCACTCAGCTATCAATAAGCCTGGGTCCCAAAATCCAGGCAAGGTGCAGAACTCCAGGGCTCTCAGATACTCAGACCAGCAGAGAAACTGTTACTAATCGCTAGGCAGCTGGTCTCATCCTTCCTGCCCTGTGTTTGCTACAAATATTGGAAATGCCTGGGACCCCAAGCATGTAGACCAGCACCCCCATTCACTGAGAAAGATTCAACAATTTGTAAATACCAATTCTTTCCCTAAAATTCTGGTGTGCTGTTCAAACTCATTGAAAACCTAACCTTCATTCGCACCCACCACAACACCCAAGAAAGCCTCAGATTTCATGTCAACACGCCATGCTTTCCCCTTGTCTTCAGAATCATTTGGAGTCCTTGAGTCAAAAATAAAAAATAAAAACAACTGACTGCACCTGAATCATCCTGCAGCTAGTGCCCGGTTGCAAAGGAGGAGAGTCCAGCAGCCTCCCTGCCATCATGCAGTTTCTAGCCCTCCCTTCTCCCAGCCATGATTCCTTTACCTGAAAGACCACACTCTTTGCTGAGTCCCCTGCCTGCCTCATAACATGACAGCTTTGGCTGGAGGTATCACCCATTTCCTTCTCTCATTAAAAAAAATAATAATAATAATAAGGAAAATGGGAAATAAAAGTTTTCAAATTACTTCATAGGAATCAAATACCACCCCAAAAATAAATCAGTTTCTCTGTAATGCCGTGTGTGTGTGTGTGTGGGGGGGGGGGGGGCATGTGCACGTGCAGCCATCCCAAAACTATTGGCCTGAAAACCTGGCTATCCCACAGATGCCCCTTTCGACACAGCTACATAAAAAGAGGTCAGGTCTCGGTCTGCAGCCTGAGCTCAGTTTGTGTTCTGCCCAGGGTCACTAAAATAAAAGATCATCCAGAGAGCTAAAAGAACCAAAGTTTCTCAGCGTGCACACTGCCTAGGGGTGCTGAAACAAGGTTGAAAATACAGCCGGGAATGTGCCTGCTGTGCAGGCTGTGAGATTGTGGCTGGCCCAGGATGCTGAATGCCTCGCTGATGTGTTGGGTGTGGGTCTGGTTATGTAGAGGCTGTAGCCAAAGAGAAAGACCAGAATACCCAGAGAGAAGAAGAGACAAAAAGAAAGATCTAGAATGTGACTGAGTGATTAAGAGACACAGAACAAGAGGAATGAAACAAAGAGGAGGGAAGGTAGAGTGCCCCCTTTCCCTCAATATCCCCAGGGATTAGAAATGAAACCAAAAGGAATAAATGGCCATCCTGCTTGGTGATATTGGAAACCTCTTTTTTCCCTTAAAGGGAGGAAAATTGGACGATGCCTTCTCTTTATCCAATTTTTAAATAGTTTTCAGGAAGCTAAAAAAAAAAATTGCAGACAGGGAAAATACAACAGCAGCAACAGGAGGCAGAAAAAGAACCATGAATGAACTCTGAACTGACTGTGAAAGTTCATGTGGCAGATCGAATTATTGTGGTTTTATGACTCTGATTTCTCCTTGCCAATACTTTTTTCCTTTCCATCCCCCGAAACTTGTTCCCTCAGACCCGCTTTATTGAACCTTAGACAATAGTGACCTCAGCGTAGAGACATATATCCAGGCAGCCTCTGCCTGAGGCAGGAGATCAGGATGCAAAGGGCAAAGGTTTGGTCTTAAGAAAAATTTCTCATGGGGTCGGATCACACTGCCTGGTCAAAGATATTTTCCCCCCAACAATGTTTTCTCTCTTAAGATGACTGATTTTCCCAGCCAAAGCTTTTGCTCCCGTTCAGTGGTGTTCATCTCTTGTGAGTTTGGGTGTAGTTAGCTGCCTTCTGCCACTTCCCATCAAGGCCTTCACTTTTTTAAAACTGCCACTTCTCCAGGTCTTGGCCTTGTGGTGTCAGCAAGATAGCCCCGGCTGGACTTCACCAGCTCCTGCCTCCCTGCACCCTCCCCACCTACCTTCCACCCCACCCTGTGCCTTCCTTAGGGGATTCATCATCTCTCAAAACTGCTGGGTTATGTGTGGGCCAATGGGAAGGTATTTGTTAGTTGCAAATGTTCAAATTAACACTTATTCCTGTCTCTGAGTCTGCAGGGAAAATCAAGCCTGACTACTAATTACAGCCTTTGGGGGTGAAAATAAACAGGAATGTGGCAAGTCCAGGCCTTAGTGCAGAAGAAAAAATATATTTATTTGCTTGCAGCATTTTGACATTTGAGGCCCAAAAACTGGAGAGAGGAGCCTGGAGCAGAAAGGGACCTTATCCTGCCCCATTGAGGAGTGGAGAGGTAGAAAGCATGGTGTATTCAGGCCTTGCCACTACACTCAGGGTATCAGAGTTCCAGGGCAGCCTCAGTCATCTTTGCCAGACTTTTTATAGTGGCAGAGGTGAGGCAGAGGTGGGGAGGAAGTTGTCCCAGGAGCCAGTGGAAGGTCAGTTGAAGACGCGTGAACACCATCATGACTGCCCAATAAGCTGGTCCCTTTCTACTGAGCACAGTCAGCCTTCTGGGCCTGAAATAGACCTAGCCTTCCCACTACCACCTACAAAGAGTTTTCTGACTATTCCATCCCTAGAAATCTCTTGCCCTTTGTTTTCTTTGAAGCAGTGTCTTCTGCCACCCTTTTGCCAATGTGACTGCTTTGTAGAGTTGGCTAATTTTTATTTACACTTTTCAGCCCTGATGAGATTTTTTTCAATCTGGCAAATATTATCTTCAGTCTAGGGAAATTCTCAGCCATTATACCCTCAAATATTTTGTCTGCATCTTCTTCTCTATTTCCTTCTCTTGGGACCACTATTAAATTTATATTGGGGCATTTTGATCTGTCCTCCAGATCTCTTCACTTCTTTTACATGTTTTTCATCCCTTTAGCTCCTTATGTCACATCTTGAAACATTTCTTCAGCTCAGTCTTCCAGTTTCCTAATTCATTTTTTGCTGTGTACAATAGGCTATTTATCCCACCGTATGTTTTAAAATGTACCTGCAAATTCTTTCCTCTAGGAGGTGGAATCTAATTCTTCTCCTCTTGAGTTAGGTCTAGTTTTGATGACTGATCTAATTAATGGAATATGGTGGAAGCAACAACGTGTAAATTCCAAGACTTTATCATAAAAAGCCTTATGCTTTCTTAATCCTTGCTCTCTCTAGGATCACATGCTATAGAAGAAGACTGCTGCCATGTTATAAGAATACATCAAGCAGCACTATGGAAACTGAGGTCTTTGGCCAACAACTACATGAGTGAACCATCCTAGAAGCAGATTCTTCAGCCCCAGTCAAGACTTCAGATGACTGCAGATTTGGCTCATATATTAACTATTACCTCATGAGAGATCCTGAACCAAAATCAACCAGCTAAGCTATGCCTGAATGATGACACAAAGAAACTCTGAAATAATAAGTGTTTATTGTTTTAAGCTACTAATTTTTAGCATGATTTGTTAACTAAAACACCCATGGACTAAATAATTTTATTCCAGTAACTATTTCTTTATTTATGAAGTTTCTAATCTTTTCACAACCACCTGTTCTTGTTTCACTGTGTTTTGTTCTTATTTCATTATATCTATGTCCTCCCTTATCTCTGAAAACATTCAGATTATTTTTTGTGTCTTTTTTTTTTTTTAGATTGCTCTGTTATCTCTTTTCCTTGGATGTTGGTTCATCCATTTTCTGAATTTGTTATTCATCTTCCATGGTGTTGAACTTCCCGGGCATTTTGTAATTTTTGTTTGTTAATTTATCTTTTAGGAAAATTGACTGATACGTGTGTGTGTGTGTGTGTATATACACATGTACATGTATCAGTAGATCAGTAGATAGGTAAATAGATATAGATATACTGATATAGCTATATATCTATATACATATACTGATTCAATGAGATTCAATAATACGTGTGTGTGTGTGTGTGTGTGTGTATATATATATATATATATATATATATATACTGACTCAATATATACTCAGTATATATTGATGCCTAGTATATAGCAGATACTGTTCTCAACACCAAAAACTCAAAAATGACCAAAGCCCACAGGGTTCACTGGCTAATGGAATGACAGACATGTAGACACATAACTGTAATAATATACAGTATGTATATTGTTTATTTATATTACATATACACTCTAAAAACCCAAAGTAGTTTTAAGGAGGCCTTGATACTAAGGCTCAGGCTTCTCACCTCAAAGTAATCTGCTCACTGGCCCTGGCCCTGAACATACAGGATGGTGCCAAGATCTTGTCATGCTGGGTGGCATTCCTCAGACCCTTAGCCATAAGCCTAGGCACAAAAGTAAGGTGTTTCTACTGCCCCCTCCCACCTTTAATGAGGAGAGTGTGTTTTTAGGCCTTAGCTCTATACAAGTTGTATAACTCCAGCCCCAGGTTTTCCAGCTAATGGGATTCCAGTTAGAGCCCACTGATTAGTCCAGTTTCATTCCCACGCCCCACAAGCCTAACAGCTAAGGCCTCCAAATTCCAGTATGACTTTTGTGTTAAATTACTTTACAGAAACCCCTCCATATCTGATAATGGAAATTTACTCTTGTTTAAGCATAGCTATGTGCTTGCAAAACTTTTCTGTTATCATTTGTGAATATTCAAAGTAGAAAGGGGAGGCTGCAGCCTGTGGCCAATGTATTTGCCTTATACCAGAAGTCTTATTTGCTAACTTTCCACATTTATTTTTCCTCTCTCCCCAATCCCACCTTAAGCTTCTAAAAGGCAAGGACAAGCTCATGCCCTTTTTTCTTATTATTCTTCTAATTGGAAGAGAATATTTCGTTCAACATGGAAGCTGCTCTAAATATTTTTTATTGACTGACAGTTAAGGGGATGATATGATGGGGAAATCTGGGAAGAAAAAGAAATAATATTTCATCAGGCCTTGTGGCCCTTAGTTCTCAAGTTTGGAACCCTCTAAGTAAGTTGTTCTTAAGCTTTTCTGGATCATATACACTTTGGAAACCTAATTAGATCTCTGTGGAACAAAAAAAATGTGCAACACACAAACTCATAAAATTCTGCATTCTATTTCAGGAATCTAAGTAGTTTAAAATAATAATATTAAAAAATAAAATGTTTCTTCTTTTGGTGGTGTGAGTTATTTTTTTCCTGCTACTTACCAAGGATGCTTTTTTAAATCATTAGAAATAACCCTGTCCAGTGTATTCTCTGACAGTTGCAGAAGCTGAGGGCTTGCAAGCCTGGGTGGGGGCAGCCAGAGCAAACATTGGACTGACTGCTTGCTAGTTGCAGCTTCAGGTCTAACTGCTTTCCATGATCTAGACTGCTTCTTCTCCTAAAATTAAGAACAGGTATACCACTCTGTGGTAGCATCACAAAAAAAAGTTAGAATTGACTTTAATCTTGTCAATAGAGGATGATAATTTGTTACAAATAGGGAACACATACTTCACTTGTTCTACAAATACATCTTTGTACCTGATCTTTCTTGTGGATCAATAAAGTCAACCGGTAAAACTGGAATCTGCAGCCTCAGCCCCCTTAGCCAGCTGAGCTCATGCCATGCTCCCATCTGTTCAAGGTCAATCCAACCAATATTTATTGATGCCTAGTATATACCAGGCACTGCTCTCAACACTGAAAACACAAAAATGACCAAGGCCTCACAGGGTTCACTGGCTAACAGGATGGCAGACATGTAGACACATAGCTGTAATGAAAGAGAAGTGCTGAACTAGAGGTCTACACAAAGCAGAAGCCCAAAGCAGGGGCTTTTAACTCAGTGGGTTTGTGATGGCGAGGCAGGAGGGGTTGACTAGTGCTGAGGAGAAGGGAGTCAGTGGCAAAAAATGAGGCTAGAATAAATTGATAGAGGCTAAATTCTAGAAAATTTGTCTTGCCATGTCAAGGACTTAAGATTGTATCCTGAAGGTAATGGAGGAGTACTGAAGAATTTTACATAGGAAAGGAACACACTCAGATTTCAACTTAAAAAGACTCTTACAGAAAGAAAATTACAGTTAGTTGGAAACAAGTAGAAATTGTTTCAACCACATCCTCAATGCACCCTAGAACAAATCTAGAGATTAACAAAAATTACAACACTCCTTCCAAAAAATAGTCCCAACTCCTTAACAATGTCAAAATTCACTTATGAATAATTTTCAGTTAAAGAAGAAATAACAGTTCAATTCAGACTACATAGAAAAGTTTATACATGAATTTAGGGGATGCTCTCAAATCCAGAGTCAGAGGAAAAACATGTAGCCTTAAATAGTTTCATCAGTAATTTTAAAATATAAGAATAAACTAAAATTTCAAATCAAATAATTTAGAAAATTAAATAAGATGCAATTAACAAAATAAAATGGAAGTGAATATATTTTAAAAGAAAAGAATAGAACATAATTTTAAGACAAAAAAATTTTATTTTTTCAAATTTTATTTTTTATTCAAAATTAGGAGCAAAAATGTGTATGAATCTACAGACGTGAAGATATTTTTACTTAGACAAGAATTTCATGTGCCACACTACAACAAATCTAAAAAATCAAATCTCTATAAAACAGATAATTTTCTAAGAAAATGTAGACTACCAAAATTATACCTAAAAGTTGAACAAGCAAATGCTATGGAAGAAATTGGAAAAGTTTGCCAAGAGATTAGAATCAGAAGGTTTTATAGGCAAATTCTTTCAAAATTTTAAGAAATCAACTATCCTTTTGTTACGTAAAATGTTCCAGACCATATAATTTCTTTGAAAGCTCTCATTTATTTTGCCAGGTTAGCATAATGTCAATACAAAACTCTGACAGAGACAACAGGCAATACAATGTCAATACAAAAATCAGACAAAGTACAATAAAGTCTTACAAAACTTTGACCAATCTTATATTAGAATAGATAAAAAGATCAAAGTATATCAAGGGCAGGTTAAGTATGTTCATCATTCCCAATATAGCTGAATTTTTTTCCTGACATTTAGCCAATGCAGTAGGACAAGAAGAAATATGAAATGCAAACATTGACAGTAAAAGCAAATGAACACTGTTTGCATAATCAATGACCCAGAAAACTAAAATTAATAAATCATTGAAACTAATTACTCAGTAAACTAGATAACTACAAAATAAATATATCTAAAACAATAGCTTCTTAAATAACAATAGCCACCTAGTAAATATAATGGTTAAAGGGGTCCATTTCAAATAGCAACAAAAATACAAAGTACCTTAAAATAAATTCAACATATGGGACTGTTATAAAGAAAACAACATGCTTTACAAAGATCCATAAAGAATGTTTGAAACTAGAAGTGCTATATCATGAGTATGGAAGATAAGTCGTAATACTGAAAGCTGTAAATTCTCCCCAAGTTAATGGACTTTTACTCAAAATCACAATGGGAATTTTTAGAATCTGAAAGAAACAAAAGATTCTGAATTTCAAAATTCTTTTGAAAATTTAAAATGAGAAGAACTTGAACATCATCTGCCAAAACACACTAGAAATCTAGCAAAGAAAATGATGCAGAGTAAAACAGAACAGAAAGCACCAAAACAGACCCAGTCAGATAAGGATTTCATCTAGGAAAATGTGACATTTCAAATCAACAGGAAAAGATAAAATTATTAAGAAGTAGTTTCAGAACAATTATGTAACTATTTGGAAGAAAATGTGAATTCATTCCTTACTTCACATGACATGCCAAAATTTCCAATAAATTTAGAAAATCTAATGTTCAAAATATAATAATAAAAGAACAAAAACATAGATGAATATGGATCTGATGGTGAATATGAAAAGTTTTCTATAAATAAAATTAGGAAGGAAGGTGAGCAGAGAGAAAGGGAAAGAGAGAAGAAATATTAATAGACTTAACTATAACAAAGTTACTTTTAGAAATAAACATGACATTTACAAATGCCAAAGGCAAACACAAACTTGATTTAAAAAACTTGCAACATGTAACAGATAATTAATATGCTCATAACCAGCTTTTGCAAATAAATATAAAAAATTAAAATATTGCTAAAATAGACAAATGGCATGAACAAGCAATTCAAAATGAAAACTGCAAATAATGTATAGTATTTGAAAAAAAAAAGTTTAGCTTCAGTTATAACCAAAGAAATTCAAATTAAAACAAGGCACTATGTTTTGTTTAATTTCAAAAATTGAAATACCCAAGGCTGGTGAAGACATAGGGCAATGATTTTTGATACAGTTGACCCTTGAACAACACAGGTCTGAAGTGAATGTATCCAGTTATGCATGGATTTTTTTCAATATATATATTGAAAATCCTTTAAAGATTTTCAACAATTTAAAAGACTTGCAGAACAATTGTATAGACTAGAAATATCGAAAAAATTAAGAAAAAGGTATGTCATGAATGTATAAACTGTATGTAGATACTAGTCTATTTTATCATTTACTACCATAAAGTATACATAGATCTATTATAAAAAGTTAGAATTTATCAAGACGTATGCACACACAGAACATACATGGCATCATTCACAGTCAAGAGATATATAAACAAATGTAAAGATACAGTATTAAATCAGAGCTGCATAAAATTAACTGTAGTACGTACTGTACTATTGTAGTCATTTCATAGACACCTCCTGTTGCTATTGTGGTGACTCAAGCGTTACAAGTATCTGCTTAAATCGCCGCCGTGTGATTCTAATCATCTTCGGGTGAGCAGTTCGTCTCCCCAGTAAATTGTGTATCATAGTGAAAAGTGATCTCTTGTGGTTCCCTCATACTTTTCATCATGTTTAGTGCAATGCCGTAAACCTTGAATAACACCACGGGATCCACACGAAGTGCTGCTAGTGATGCTGGAACTATTCCCAAGAAGCAGAGAAAAGTCATGACATTACAAGAAAAAGCTGAATTGCTTGATATGTGCCTTACAGAGGTCTGCAGCTGCATTTGCCCATTTCAGACAAACAATTCATCCTGTAAACAGATGATGCCGTCTTCTACTGTCAGTAAATACAGCACAGTACTGCAAATGTCTTTTCCTTCTGATTTTTTAATAACATTTTCTTTTCCCTAGCTTACTTTATTGTAAGAACATAGTATATATACATATAACATACAAAATATGTGTTAATCAATCATTTATGTTATCGGTGGGGTTTCTGGGCAACAGTAGGCTGTTAATAGTTAAGTTTTCAAGGAGTCAAAAGTTATACATGAATTTTCAAGTGCACAGGGCATCAGTGCCTCTAACTCCCATATTTTTCAAGAATCAACTATATATTCTGTTAGCAGGGCTTTATATTAATACAACACTTCTGAGGGGCAATTTAGTAATACGTATCAAAAGCTACACAAATATTCACCAGGTTTTCTACCTCTCAAATTTTATGCTAAGAAAATGATCAAAGCTGCTTACAAAGATATGTATACAAGAATATTCTTTGCAGTATCACGTCGATAAAGGAGAATTTGAACCCTCTAAAATAAATAATAGCGCCTTGATTAGGTGACTTGCAGCACATTCTACTATATACTCATGAAAATTTTTATTGCAGATTCTCTAACAGCACAAGAAAATGTTCAAGATACTTAAAGAGAATGTTACTAAAGAGTATGCATAATATAATCTTAATTATGTTTTAAAATTTTAATCATGAAATTTGTTATTTACTGTCTGTCTTGTTCACTGTAATGGTCCTAGAAGGTTCTCATCTCTGGCTGCAAGTTAGAATAGCCAGGAATGCTTTTGCAAAATATCCCTGCCTGGGCCCCACCCAAAATTAAATTAAATCAGAATCTCTGTGGGTGGTTTGGTTTTAATTTCTCCAAGTGATTCTAATGTGCAGTCACTGTCAGAAACTTTCTGTTGTATAGAGCTGTGATTCTCAACACGGTCCATTTTGCCCCCAGGGAACATCTGGCAGTATCTGGGGACACTGTTCATTGTTGTCTCAACTTGGAGTAAGGGATGCTACTGGCATCTAGTGGGTAGAGGCCAGTTGTATGGACTGAATTTGCCCCTCCTAAAATCCCTAAGTTGAAGTTCTAATCCCCAGTACCTCAGAATGTAAATGTATTTGTAGACAAGGTCTTAAAGAGGCGGTTAAGTTAAAGTGAGGCCTTTAGAGTGGGGCCCTAATCCAATAAGGCCAGTACCCTTATAAGAAGAAGAAAGGAACCAAGGATGTGGTCGCACAGAGGAAAGGCCATGCGAGGACACAGCAATAAGGCTGCAGCCCACAAACCAAGGAGAAAGGCCTCAGGAGAAATCAACCCTACTGGCACCTTGATCTTGGACTCACAGCCTTCAGAGCTTTGGGAAAATAAGTTTCCATGGCTTATGCCCCTCAGCCTGTGGCATTGTTAGGGCAGCCCTAGCAACTAATACAAGAGGAATGCTGCTAAACATCATACAGCGCACAGAACATTCCCCACAACAAAGAATTATCTGACCCAAAATGTCCATAGTGCCAAGATTAAGAACTCCCTAGAGCCTAGGTCTGTGCTGTGTGTAGAAAACCAATAAATATTTTGTTACCTAGGTGAATGACATATTTAATAGGTAGAAATCATCAGGACTTGGTCACCCATTGAATGTGACAAGAGATGGAGAGGTAAGAGTCGGGAATGGCAGCCAGATTTCTGGTTGGGGTGACCAAGTGAAGGGAAAGGGCAGAATCCCGGAAAGCGGACAGGAGGGAGTGGGGGATAAGGTGGGACCTGAGGGAGTGGGGGCATCCCGTGCAGGTGTACAGTGGCCAAGCAGAAATAGGCTTCCTGAAATGAAAACTAGGCAATTGCTAGCGTATAAGCCATAATTCATCAGCTGCGGGGAGACAAGGCTGCCCAGAGGAGCATCTAGGATGAGCAAAGTGCTAGTGATGGAGCCTTGATGACCATAAATACTTAAAGAGTGGGCAGAGGAAAAGGAGAACAGAGACACCACGGGGGCCTTAGTGCAAGGGCAGGTCATGGAAGCTGCGACAATGAGTCCTATGGACCTACGTCACTGAGCTATCCTACCCAATTATCCAACCAAACACAAAGGTAGGTGTTGGGGAGGTGTTTGTACATGTGGTTGGTCTCTATAATCAGTTAACTTTATGTAATGGAAATTAACCTCAATAATGTGTGTAGGCCTCATCCAATCAGTTGAAAGGCCTTAAAAGCTAAACTGAGGTTCTCCTGAGAAAGAAGAAATACCACCTGTCAAGTGCAGCTTCAGCTCCTGCCTGAGAGTTTCCAGCCCACCAGCCTGCCCTCCAGGGTTCTGACTTGCCAGCCCCTTGATCTGTTTCTCTGAAGAACCTGATGGATACAGAAGCCAAGGAGGGGCTCCAGGAGAAGAGAAGCTGATGGCTCCATTCTGTACCCTCACACATTGGCTGCGGCACATACGACTGAAAAATAAAGGTTATTCCATATGCATGGCAAGACCTCAGAAGAGAAATCAAGAAAAAAGAGGAGAGGTCTAGGAGAGAGCGCAGAGGAAAGCTTCAAAACTATGTGCCCACTGGGCACAGTAGCTCACACCTGTAATCCCAACATTTTAGGAGGCTAAGGCAGGAGGATCGCTTGAACCCAGGAGTTGGTGACCAGCCTGGGCAACAAAGTGAGACCTTGTCTCTACAAAAAAAATAGACAAACCTAGCCAGGTGTGGTGATGAACACCTGTGGTCCCAGTTACTCGGGAGGCTGAGGTGGGAGGATTGCTTGAGCCCAGGAGATTCAAGGCTGCAGTGAGCCATAATCACACTACTATGCCCCAGCCTGGGTGATAGAACAAGACCCTGTCTCAAAAATAAATAAAGGAAACTGTGTGCCTACCTGTGGAAATGAGAAAGACAGGATAGGGCAACACGAAGAGACCAAGTCAGGAAACAGACGCCCAGCTGTCCCTCCCTACACCCATCACCACCTGAGCGCTCACCACACCCCGAGAGCTGTCAGCTGTTTACACACACTAATTCTCATTACAGTCCTTCCAAGGGGGAGTTTTCATCTTTATTTTATACAGGTGGCAACTGGACCACTACTGTGGGAGACCAAAGAATCACCCTAGACCTTCTGCTAGCATGTAGAAGAACCCATAACCAAACTCAGGCTTCTTGGATTCCACACTTCTGCTATTCACCACAAAGCTGTTATTGTGCAAGCCGCTTTGTCTGGTGGAAACGTTAGGAGTGGAGAAATGGAGTTCTAAGGCCAACTCTGCCCTGACGGGCTGCCGGGTGTCCACGGGCAGGTAGCCGGTGGTAGGAGTCACCTGCTGTCATGGAACAGCCCAGGCTTTGGGGTCATATACCTGGAGCTGCCTCTAGTCTACCATTTACTAGTTAGGTGGTCTTGGGCATCTCTCTTACCCTTCCCACATATCTCTTACACTTCCCACAATTCAGCCTCCCCATCTGCAAATAAGCGATAAACGATATCTTTAAAAGACAGTATTTTTTGAGACAGCATGCACAAGGCACAAAGCACATGGAAAGTGCCCAAGAATTGGGAATTCCAGTCCATTTTCAGTCTTTCACTGGTCCTTGGTTTTCTCACCCATTACACCTCCTGCAGGGTTGTTGGGCTGGTCCAATGATATGATAAATGCAAATGTACTTGACAAATTCAAGGCATCATTACCATGGAAAGAGAGGATACACACACTATATTTTATACAAAATTTAGCCACCAGTTTTACAACCCCGAGCAAGTCATAGAAACTTCCTGTGCCTCAGTTTCCCTGTGTGAAAACCAGGCAGAGCAAAAGCTGCTCCACCCACCCCCACAGTCTTACAAGGACACATACGTGCAATTTGTAATAATTATAAATTGAATTTCAGGCTATACGGTTATACCGGATTTCTAAACAGCCAGATGACATTCCTAGCCCCCTTCCCCAAAATCCATTACATCCCCGTCACAAAGTCTAACTTTATGGAATTCTCTTTTGCTGTTTTAACCCCTGATTTGATTCACATCTCCTGCCTTGCTCCCGCTGTCATTTTCTCTCCCAGACTCGACACATGGCTGCACCGATATCCTCCCTCTGTTTCCTTTCTTGTTACTACATGTCCAGTAGTATTGCATAAAAGTGCTCAAAGGGAAGGGTCAAGCTCCGTTTCAAGTCTGAGGTCTGGGATTACATCAAATCCGTAACGTTTATCTGCCCTCGCCATCAGCCAAATACTTCCCAATTTAAGTCTCAGTCACATCAAGAGAAGACTGAACAGTGTGGCCTGCAGAGTGCCCTGCTCTCACCTCCATTTTTCTTACTTAATTCCAAGGGTATGGCACCCAAACCCACTTAGGCCCTATAATGGTCACAGGCAGTGTGGCCATTGGCAGCCAGGCAGCATTTCACCTGAGGCAGCTCAGGGGCTGCAGGGCTGCTGTCAGAGCAAACAGACCGCCTCCGTGGACTGGAAAGAGCAAGGCTCACACAAAGGGCTTTTTGTTTCAATTAAATAAGAAGTCATTTTGAGCCCAATTTCCAAAGTGCCTCGCTCTCCACGTGCCTTGGGCACACAGTGAACATTCTTATTGTATGGTAGAACTCCCCCATTCTACCTCACACAGCCCAAATTTAGAGGTAGGGGATATTGGCCTAGGAGGTGCCCCCTGGCAGCAGATGTGATGTGCATCTGTTCTCTTGACCCTTGTGCAGAAATTCATCTTATTGCCACTAAACCAACAATGCATAAATAATAGGGTGCAGCCCTAGTGCCTAGGACAGTGTCCGAAACCCCGGGGAAACGTGATGAACATTCGTGCAGTGAATAAGCAAATGAATGCAAATAAAACGAATAAAAAGTTCAAATGGGGTTAGAAGGAAAATAGTTTCAGATTTTGTTTTGTTTTGTTTTGTATTTAAATGAAAGAGGAGAAGAAAGAACTATAATTTGAGTTCCAAATTAGAAGGCAACTAGGCCCAGGAAAGAGTAAGTCATTTGTTTGACCATTTGGGGGCATAGCAGTCAGCCAGCAGGTATCCAAAACAGCGCAAGGCACAACTCCGGAAATACTTCCAGGTCCGAGAAGTCTCCGTAACTTCTGCCCCCTCAGCCTCCGCTCTTCACTTCTGCCTTGTTTTGCTCTCCCTGCTCTGCGTACACAACCTGAATGAGGTTACTTAGCCCTGACAGCTTTCTCTGGGGAGCAATTAGGGCCTTTAAGATCTTACCTATGCTTCACCAGAAGTCTTCTCATTAAATGGTTACTTCAAATGTTCCCAGGGCTGAAAACATTAAGATTTAAAGGGAACAATTGACTGCTTTTTTTCCATGCCAAATCAGACCGTTGTTTAACATGGTGAGAGCTACCACTGAGGTTATTGAAGTAGAAAAAGGGGGTTATACATTGCTGGAGAACAGAAACTTAGCAGGGAAATTAAAAACAAGACAGGCTCTGGGACCAAGTAAGTCAAAGTGATGTCTTCAAGGAATCAGGCTTTGCAAGAGTCCTGCGGCCCAAAAGTCAGACCCTCAGTGCCCTCCAGGGCTTCCAAAGCAACTCTGTTCTGCATCCCATCTCACAAAATAATTGGGAGCTACCAGCAAGGTGCCTGTCATGAGGAGGCAACTTCCTGGAGGGGGGCCCTTGGCCTGCCTTGAAGGATGGCAAGCCCAGTAAGGACAAAGTGTGGCAGGGAGGTGAAGAGCCGTGTTTGAGACGGCAGGGCCCATCTGAGCGTGGAAGCCTGTTTGGAAGCAGAAGCTGAAGTTCTCCTTTCTGACCATGCCCCACCCTACCGAGAGAACCTTGCCCTTCATGGGAAAGTGATTTGAGGAGCACTAAAGTCATTGGTGTCTGAGTCGTATGGGGCATTGGGCTGTCTTGGAATTGTGACTCATCCACTCATACGTTGTGGTTTAAATAGGGTTCCAATGTATTAAAATTTATTCATAATTTCTTAGTGTTTTCAGGTCAGATTCGAAGATGAAAATAAACATCATCTCCTTCAAACTTGAAGTTGATTAACCCAGAACAGGAAGAGGACTTCTAAGTGAGCAAAGAAAGAGGAACACATTTGTTTGGTGTCCAGCTCAAGATAAATGGAAAACATTCCTTGGTTCCTTTTAGCGTGTATGGGCTTCTGTTTCCCAGAACTGTCCCAGAAAGAATTCTTCACTTTTCTAAGCTGCAAGTATACATAAGCATCAGGATAAGTCAGTGATTAAATCCCCACACAAACCAAACTCAGATGATTTTTTTTTTCGTTCTTCATAATTTCCCATGAAGGCCTTGTTCTCTTGGCAGAGTGGAGCACTGTTATAAAGACCGGGCCGGGCTGGGCGCGGTGGCTCAAGCCTGTAATCCCAGCACTTTGGGAGTCCGAGACGGGCGGATCACGAGGTCAGGAGATCGAGACCATCCTGGCTAACACGGTGAAACCCCGTCTCTACTAAAAAAAAATACAAAAAAACTAGCCGGGTGAGGTGGCGGGCGCCTGTAGTCCCAGTTACTCGGGAGGCTGAGTTAGGAGAATGGCGTAAACCCGGGAGGCGGAGCTTGCAGTGAGCTGAGATCCGGCCACTGCACTCCAGCCTGGGCAACAGAGCGAGACTCCGTCTCAAAAA
>NW_016813906.1:1520689-1527138 GCF_001698545.2 Rhinopithecus bieti | reverse complement strand
AAAAAAAAAAAAAAAAAAAAAAAAAAAAGACCACACCGACATAAGCTCGCCTTCTAGCTTCCTGGGCTCTTTCTAGTTTCCTGGGAGTTGGACCCTATGCCCAGCACTCCCCCTTGCCATTCCCCGGTTGACATTGCCATGGTTGGTGATCACTTCATGACAGAGGCCACCTTCCTGGGCATCATTCTTTCCAGGGTCCCTGGAAGGTAATCTAGGCCTTTGTTCTGAATAAGACTTCGAATTTTCATCAGACCTTCTGTAGACATCTCCTACAGGGAACATTGGCTCTGTCTTTGCCAATCCTTTCTATACTGGGGGAAAATCTCATGATAGCATTCCTGCCTCCCCAGTGTAGTCACAACTCAAACCGCCAGTCTCTCTTGTAGTTAGAATGCAGGCCTGTGACCCAGTCCTGTCTTTGTACACATCTGCATAAGATTTTGTTTTAGAAATGAAGAAGTGAGCAGTGCAAGGAATTGGACTCAGTCAAGGGAATCCCTTCACTGACACAGGAGCATCAGTTCTTTGGAAGCAGCTGTGCACGGGGTAGAAACAACAAGTTCCTGTCATTGAGTTCTCAGTAGCTGCAATGGTGGTTTCATCTTTAGGCCAGTTCTACAGTGTGGTTGGGGTACTTTTCCTGGAAGCTTAACCTGGAACTTGCTTTCCCTGCCCCTCAACTCCTAATGATCCCAAATATTCAATAGATCTATTTTATGCTTGAAATAGGTGTCTGGAACCAAGAATGTTGCCAGTGGACATTTCAGGAGCTGAGGGTATTTCGGGAGATTGCTCTTCTCCTGGTCTTCAGTGACAGGGTGGGAGGAAAGGATCATCCCTTCCTGGGGATATAGAAAACTCATTCATTCATTCAATGTATAGTGAGCTTGTGAGTTAGGAGCAATCCTTTCTGGGAATCAGTGATGTCTGCAGATGTAAATTCCTTTGACACCCACATAAAGTTACAGCACAGAGGAGCTTCAAAACACACAGGCTTAAGCTTCCACACACACCCCTTTGCCCTCCTTCCCTGGTCCTCACTCGAACTTTACTTTAATACTCTCCAGGCAACCAGATCTCTCAGTCCCTTCTCCTCCACTCACCTCAGCCAAATTTGCAGTCAACCTCTTTAAGGTTTAATGACCAAAATAGCTTGAAATATTATCCTTTGCCAGAAGCATTTGTATGATACAGGAACTAGAGCCTTGGACTAAAAGGACAACGCCTCCTAGTGAAATAAAAGTCAATAAAGAAAATTTGTGTTTGATTTGCTTCAATTTTCATCTATTTGTCTGTTCTTACCAATGAGGATTTCCCTGGGAGACTACAAAGCCATTATCTAGGAAGGAAGGACTCAACATTTATGGACTATCTACATATATGCAGGTGGTGTGAAGGATGCTTTTTCCAACATGACCACACTTACCCTGGCCCTCACCACTCCAGCCACACTGACCACCTTGCTGCTCCTCCAACATGACACATGCTCTTTGGCCTGGGGCCTTTACAATGACCCTGCAGTCCCTCTGCCTGCAGCACCCTTTCCCCAAAGATCTCCACATGGCCCACTTCTTTACTTTCAGGTATCTGCTCAAATGTCCTCAAGTAGACACACCTTCCCTGACCACCTGCCCTCCACCCATCATGCTTGGTATTCTCACTCCCCCAACTCTGCTTTATTAGTTCCCCACATCACTAATCACCACATGGCATACTTACTTAGTAATTCACTGTCCAGCTGCTCCTGGCCCCAACCACCACCACTAGAAGATCAGTTCTAAACAGGCAGGGATTTTGTGTTTGCTCACTGCTCCTCTCCCCAGCACCTAGAACAATTATCAACACAGAGTAAGTGCTCAACAAAATCTGTTGACTAAATTAAATTCATACAGAATGATGCAAATATCATTCTAACTTTCAAAAAATAGTGATTTTAGAAAAATTAAATTGTTCAAGGTTCATTAATCCATTAAGCCTTGCACCCAAACCTGAATCTGTGCAGCGAGAAAGACCGAGCTTCCTCACTCCTTCCTCCCTAGGCAAGTTAAGCAGAGGGAGTATTCAGAGTCATGCCCTCAGCTCCTCAGTGGCCCTCCAACCCCTTCCTGATGGGTAACACTTGCATAGCTTAAGGTAGCATCAGCTGCTACAACTGGTAAACCTTCATGCATAAGTGGGTTAACCCAATAAAAGAGTGTGATACAAGTATGCTTGGTAGGAACATTCTCCTCCAAGTGATGAATCAGGGACCCAGGCTCTTTCTAATTTATGGATCAACCACCTTCAACACATGGTTCTCAAGGTAGTCCTGGAAATCACTTCCACTCCAGTCATGGAATGAGCATGAAGATCACCTAAGGGGGTAGAGGGGAAACACTTCTACTCACATGACAATGGCCAGCTCTCAGTCACATGGCTACACCCAACTGCAAGGAAGTCTGGGAAATATAGTGTGGGCATAAGCCCAAGAAGAGGAGAAAAGAGGTGTGGTAATCAATAACCAGCCTCGGAGGATCCCATGTCATCTTCTGTTAGTAACCTAGGTTTTAGAGTAGGCCAACCACTGAATGGAAAGGTACCAGGAAAGTGGTTAACCACCTTGACCTGCAATTTAAGCAGTCTTGGGCTCATGTTCCAGGCTCACCATTGACTAGATGCTTAGCGTTAGTCTAGTTACTTACCTCTCTGAGTCTCAGTTTCCTCAGCTATAAAATGGGGACAATACTAGTACCTACCTCATTGGGTTGTGGTGAGGAACAGCTGAGATCATGCCTGTTGGGTATGTAGCAGTACTGACCGGAACTGTTATGAGGGAAAAGATGCTCCAAAAAGGGGTCCCAGCTTCCTCCCCCAGTGCTCTCACATCCCAGCAGGCCAGCGATTCAGGGACCCACTCTGGGTCTCAAAGCTTAAATGAGAAAAGCTTTGTCCCCACTTGACAAGTGACCTGTGAGTCCTCTCTGTTGCATCCTATTGATGATTTCTCACAAATCCCACGGTATCAGTTTGCATAAGTTTGAAATGCCCTTTCCATTAACGGAGGAGCTCTGCTATTAGCTAATTACACTTTGGCTTTTCCTGTGTGAGCCACCGTGCCAGGGAGAAGAGGCCGAGCGTGAGGTGGCCTCTGGTGTGGCGAGAAGGCTTGTGCAGACTGGGATGGGCAGGGGCTGGGGTGAACGTGGGGGCTGCTTCTTTCTGTCCTTTCCTTTCTATAAATCCAGTTATTGGGAGAGAGACCTTTGGAGGAGTGGCTCCCAATTTCCCACAGGAAGGTTTTAGAAGAATTTGGGACAACTCCAATTTTCAGGAAAGCTGCTGATGTTCAGAAAAAAACTAAACGCACTGCTCAAGGTTACCAGAGAGTACCTGAATCCATTGTGAGGTGGGATCCTGACAGAAGAGCACTGTCCTCAGAAGCTACAGCCTCCAACATGGTTCTGACCCCAGGGCCGACACCTGCCGGGTCAGTCCCCGGCCCAACTGGGGAGCAGTGGTCTGCCTACTCCGTCTTCTGCCATGCCTTCCTCCATATCGGTCAAAAAAAATTTTTTTAAGCCTAGGTTTTAGGCTGAGTCAGATGTGGGTTCAAATCCCATCTCTGCCACTTACCTCCAGCAAGTTATATCCCGACGTGGAGTCTCAGCTTCCTTGTGTGTTAAATGATAAGACCTATCTCAAGGAAGTACCACAGGATTAACTGCAAAAGGGTGGCTCAGAGAAGATACCAAAGAAACGTTAGTAGGTAGGTGTTCCTACCCTACTCTCACCCTGAAATTTCTCCCTTTTCTGTAAGCCTTGATGTCACCCAAGCTGAAAATGCTTTTGAGGGATTGCCCCTCTCCAGCTTATTCTTATTGTAAAAATAGATGCATTGAGTAGCTGAGGGGTGAGGAGTTTGCCATGCCTTCAATAGTAACATTTAGACGTCTCCATAACACTGATGGGTGGGCCCAACAGAAATCCATTTAATGGGTTCTGAAGAGCCTCTTGGGGGCAACTTCAAGTGAGAGAAGGTGTCAGAAATTATGAGTTTTATCCAACAGAAAGTTTTTGGCATAGGAAAGGAATCAGGATTTTGAGTTGGGATCACTCAAATCTATTCCTATCCCAGCTGCATAGATTGGCATCTAGTTACTGGAAATAGAAAGTAAATAAATAAAAACAAAAAGAACTGAGCTCTATTTCCATTTAGGATGCCAAAAATCACTGGAGACTTGCTCCCACCCTAACAATGAGAATGAACCAGGTAAGGTACAATATCACAATTGTTTAAAACCTATCAGAGAGCTGCAGATGCAAAGAAGTAAAATGAACTAAATTTCAGAAAGTGAAGATTCCTTCCTAGCAAGAAGAGAGCCATTTTCATCACTAGGAAGGAGCAGAGAAAATGAATCTGCCATGGATGGGGTAAGGAAAAACCACCAAACTTTCTTTTAATTAATTTTGTTTTGTTTTTTTATTTATTTATTTTATTTATTTATTTTGTATTTTTTGAGACAGAATTCCGCTCTGTCGCCCAGTCTGGAGTGCAGTGGCACAATCTCGGCTCACTGCAACCTCTGCTTCTGGGTTCAAGCAATTCTCTTTCTCAGGCTCCCAAGTAGCTGGGATTACAAGTGCCCACCACCACACCCAGCTAATTTTCATATTTTTAGTAAAGAGAGGTTTTGCCATGTTGTCCGGGCTGGTCTCAAACTCCTGACCTCAGGTGATCTGCCCACCTCGGTCTCCCAAAGTGCTGAGATTATAAACATGAGCCACCATGCTCAGCCCCACCAAACTTTTAATAGACTTGCAGCAGTCAGTGGGTTGGCATGGCAGATTAGGACCCTGGAGAGTGTGTGTCTGCACCAGCCCACAACCCTCTGCTATTGTTCTTATCTAGTGCACAGGGCCAGTATGCTGTAGGGCTGGGGATGGTAGATTACCCTGAGATATCCAGGGCCTTCTCCAACTGCAACATCGAAGCTGGGGTAGGACAGTAGATCCAAGAGAAATCCCTCTGAGGCACCCTCGGCCTCCACTGAGTGCACTGCCACCTTCCTCCAAAGATGCAAGCAGGACCACTGGGTGGAGAACTCTCAAGAGGCAGACATTTGGGGGCAACACTGGAGGGCAAAGAGAACACCCCAGTGGGAAAAAGAAGAAAAACAGCTGGCAGCCACATTGTAAAGCATAAGGAATTTTCTGGAATCTCACCAATGTTCAGATCCCAAAATCTGCTGAAGGGAGATCCATGAACCTTTCTTCAAATCATTTGAAGCCAGTTGCAAAATAAGTCTGAGAAAAAAATGGAATGTTAACAAGGAAAATTTATTTTTTCTTCTTTTTTTTCGAGATAGTAGCCAAGTACTTTCCAAAATCAACCCATGGATCCAGGAAGCTCAGTGAACCCAAGTAGATAAACATAAAGAAAACCATACCTAGACATGTCTCACACACACACACACACACACACGCACGCAATATGTATATTTTCAACTTCTGTTAAAAAAAAAAAAAAGACTCACTGTTAAAAGCAAAAATAATAATATATTATGGAGTTTATAGCATAAATAGAAGTAAAATATATGAAAACAAGAGCATAAAGGGCAAGAAGCAGGTGAATGTAATTATATTTCTGTTTCTTGCATTGCTCATAAAACATTAGAAATGTATTTGAAAGTAAACTGTGATAATTTAAAATACATAATCTAATTTCTAAAAGCAAACACTATAAAAATAATACAAAAAATATAGCTACAAAGTCAATAGAGAAGACAAAATAGAGTAATAAAAAAAATTTGATTTACCCTAAAAGAATACAGGAAAAAAATGAAGCAACGTACGACAAATACCAGAATGATATGACAAATACTGGAATGATAAACTTAAACCCAATCATAAATGTTATTATAGTAAATGTAAATAGATTAAACACATCAACTGTAAGGCAGAAATTGTCAGACTGAATAGAAAAGCAAGACTTACCTATATGCAATTTAAAAGTAACATGTTAATTATTAATATAAAAACACAGATAAAAGAAGATAGATTGGGCCGGGCATGGTGACTGACGCCTGTAATCCCAGAACTTTGGGAGGCTGAGGCAGGTGGATCACTTGAAGTGAGGAGTTTGAGAGCAGCCTGGTCAACATGATGAAACCCCATCTCTACTGAAAATACAAAATATTAGCTGGGCATGGTGGTGTGCGCCTGTAGTCCCAGCTACTTTGGAAGCTGAGGCAAGAGAATCACTTGAACCCAGCAGACGGAGGTTGTGCTGAGTTGAGATCACAGCACTGCACTCCTGCCTGGGCAACAGAGCGAAACTGTGAGGAGGAGGAGGAGGAGGAGAAGAAGGAGAAGGAGAAGAAGAAGAAGAAGAAGAAGGAGGAGGAGGAGGAGGAGGAGGAGGAGAAGGAGGAGAAGGAGGAGAAGGAGGAGAAGAAGAAGGAGAAGAAGGA
>NW_016813906.1:1518136-1520179 GCF_001698545.2 Rhinopithecus bieti | reverse complement strand
CAGAGCGAAACTAGGAGGAGGAGGAGGAGGAGGAGGAGGAGGAGGAGAAGGAGGAGAAGGAGGAGAAGGAGGAGAAGAAGAAGGAGAAGAAGGAGAAGAAGGGGAAGGGGAAGGGGAAGGGGAAAGGGAGGAAGAGGAGGAGGAAGAGGAGGAGGAAGAGGAGGAAGAAGAAGGAAAGAAAGAAAGAAGAAAGAAGGAAGAAGGAAGAAAGAGAAAGAAGAAGAAAGGGAAGAGGAAGAGGAAGAAGGAGAGGGAGAGGGAGAAAGGTTGATTGAAAGGAAAATATTGGAAAAGATGTTCCATGCAAACAATAAACATGAGAAAGCTGGTGGCTATATTAAAATCAGACAAAGTGGATTTTAAGACAACAAATATTACCAGAGATAAGGTGAGTATTTTGTCATTTTAAAAGATCCATTTATGTAGAAGACCTAATAATTATAAATGTGTATATATATATTCATAACAGAGTTTCAAAATTCAAAAGAAAAAATTGACAGAACTAAAGAGAAAATAGAGAAATTCACATTCATACTTGGAGACTATAACACCTCTCTCTCTCTCAGCAAATGATAAAACAAATAAACCGCAAAACTCAGTAAGGATATAAAAGGACTGAAATACCACTTTTAATCAATTTGACATTTATAAAATACTGTAGCCAAAATCTGCAAATACTCATTATTTTCAAATGTACCTAAAATATTCACCAAGGCAGTTTACATGCTGAGCCACAAAACAAATCTAAAAAAAAAAATCAAAGGCTCAAAATCATATCAAAGGATCAAAATAATATTCTCTGATTGCAATAGAAATTAGAAATCAATTACAATTAGATATCTAGAAAATCTTGAAATATTTCAAAATTTAAGTAACCACTTCTATATAACCCATCAGTCAAAGAAGAAAAAAAAAACAAGGGAAATTAGAAAATATTTCCAACTGAAGAATAAAAAATGTACAACATAACAAAATTTGTAGGATGCAGATAAATCTGGGCTTAGAGGAAAATTTAGGGCTTTAAATGTCTATATTAGAAGAAAGAACTAAATCAAAGACCTAAATTTCCACCTTAAGAACCAAAAAATTCTGGCACGATGGTTCATGCCTGTAATCCCAGCACTCTGGGAGACTGAAGAGGGAGAATTGTTTGAGGCCAGGAGTTTGAGACCAGCCTAGGCAGCATAGTAAGACTCCATCTCAACTAAAAAATAAAAAATTATCTGGGTGTGATGGCACACACTTGTAGTCCTAGCTACTTGGGAGACTAAAGCAGGAGGATCACTTGAGCTCAGAAGGTAGAGGCTGCAGTGAGCGGTGCTCATGCACTTGCACTCTAATCTGAGTAACAGAGCAATAACTCAATTCAAAACAAAAAAAGAAGCAAGACAAAAGAACAAATTCAAGCCAACATTAAGTAGAAGAAAACAAATAATAAAATGTAATAGCAGAAATAAATACATCAGAAAATGGACAAACAAAAAAGTTAAAAGTTGGATATTTGAAAAAATTAATAGAACTGATCAATTTTGGCAAAACTGAGCAAGAGGAAAAAACACAAATCACCAAAACAGGAGTAAAAGAGGAGACATCACTGCAAATTTTAAAGATATTAGAAGAATAGTAAGAAGATTGTATACATAAACGAATGCCAAAATATCAACAATTTATACAAGATGGAAAAATTTCTTGAAAAATAAGATGTACCAGAATTGAAGTAAGAAGAAATAAAAAATCTCAATGGTCCTATGTCTGTTAAGAAATTAAACTCATAATAAACTACCTACCAAGAAAAAAATATCCAGGCTCAGATGGCATTACCAATAAATTATGTAAATATTTAAGGAAGAATTTATACCAATCTTACATAAGCACTTTCAAAAGTCAGAGGAGGGAACATGTCACCAGTTGTTACATGAGACTCATATAACTCTGATACCAAAACCTAACAAAGACATTGTGTAAGGACATGATATCCATTCTTACCCCTTTTATTCAGTATTATACTAGAAGTAATAGCCAGTGCAATAAGGCAAAAAAAAA
>NW_016813906.1:1510582-1516867 GCF_001698545.2 Rhinopithecus bieti | reverse complement strand
AAAAAAAAAAAAAAAAAAAAAAAAAAAAAAAAAGAGAGAGAGAGAAAGAAATATAACGCATGAATACCAGAAAATAATTTAAACCATTGTTATTTGCAGATAATATGATTGCATATGTAGAAAACCTTATGGAATCAATTTAGCAAGATGAACATTTTAAAAGTAATTTAATTTTTATGCAATACCAATAAACAAATGGAGAATAATTTTTATATCCCATTTACAATATCATCAAAAAACATTCAACATTTAGAAACAAAAATACTGAAAACTGTACAGGGCATAAAAATCTTGCAGAAAAAATTCAAAGGTAAATAAGTGTAGAGATATGTCATGCTCATGAAATGGAAGACAAAATATTGTCAAATGTGCATTCTCTCAGAATGAATCTACATATTCAATACCATTAAGATCAAGATTTCACAGGCCTTTTTGAAAAATTCACAAGCTGATTCTAACACTCATATGGATAAAAAATATCAAAAACAATTTGAAAAAGAATAACAAAGTTGAAGGACTTATACTACATGATTTTAAGGCTTACCATAAAGTTGCTGACACCAAAGGGGACAAAAGCAGTCTATCCCTACTGATTCCTACCAAAAATAGAGATTCATGAGCAAAATAAATGTTTTCATTATTTTAAGCCAAATATGTGGGAAAGTTTGTTATGCACCCATAGTTACTGGAACATTGTCAAAAAAAAACAACAACAACAATTCTGTGCATCAAAAAACACCATTAAGAAATTGAATTGGCAATCCACAGACTGGAAACAAATATTTACAATACAAACATCTGACAAAGGACGTGTATTCACCCTACACAGAGAATGCCTACAAACCAAAAATTTTGAAACCAACACCATTAAAACAATAGGAAAAAGACTTTTTAAAAATATCACAAGATATACAGTCAATTAAATATGAAAAGGTGCTCAACATAATTATGAAAGTGCAAATCAAAATCATAATTTCAAAACTGCTAACATAATTAAAATGAAAATCACTGACAATTCCAAATGTTGAAGTCAATACGGAGGACATAAAACCCTCTTACATTGCTTGGCGCAAGTATAAAATGGTATAACCACTTTGGAGAACTGTTTGGCTGTTTCTTGTGAAGTTAAATAGATATCTACCCTTATGACCCAGCAATTTCACTACTATTTACACATGAGAAATGAAACCATGCTTCCAAAAAGACTTGTAAGAGAATATTCATAACAGCTTTAGTCATAATAGTCAAAAACTGGAAACTACCCAGCTATGCAAATATAGGAGAATAGAAAAACAAATTGTGGCACATCCATACAATGGAATACAATTTAACAGTATGTATTAAGAATAAACTATTGATTCATGCAACAACTTGGATGTATTTTGAAAACATTTTTTCAAGTTAAAGAAGCCAGACATAAAAAAGTATGTATGGTATGACTCCATTTAGGAGAAGTTAGAGAAAACTAAGATGATAAAAATTAGAAAGTGATTGCCTCTGGGGAACAAAGGAATTGACTCTAAAGGGGCATAAGAGAAATTTCTGGGATATTCTATAACTTTTTTGATCACATGGGCATATACAATTGTCAAAATTCATTGAACTAAACACTAAAGATCTATGCATTGTATTGAATATAAATTATACTCAATTAAAAACTGGAAAGAGCTGTTTTTTTTCCTAAGCTCTGTAACTCATTGGTGCTCCAGCAGCCCTGCTGTGGGACCCCCTTTAACAAATGCCTCTAACAAAGACTACTAAGGCCTCCCTGTCCATCCCTCCCTCTGCTTTTCCACAGACCACCAGCCTCCAGCACAGAGTATATGTGAGCACATGGACACAGAGTAGGGCACCAGGGAGAAGGGCAAGACACGTGATGAATAGATAGAGCCCAGCAGTAGGTCCAAGTTTGTTCACATGCGATGCTACTCAGTGCATTCCAGAAGTACTACTGGAAGTAGGAAACGTTGCAGTGGGGCTGAGGTCATGAGTTCTGCAAGTAGGAGTAACAAGCCAGTCAAACGTGTGACTTCATTCATACCCTTACACCAGTGGGTCAGGTTATATGAGAAACCAGAAAAGGTTTAGAAATTCAATCCAATGAGATGACCCTTACTGTATGTACTTTATAAGCAACCATCCTCCCACCTTACCTACTACCTCCTCTACCCAACTGACAGGTTCTAAAACTCATTTCCGTCATGTCTTGCGTGAATACACATTATTTTCCAAAAGTATATATTCCATAACATTTATAGAGACTGATTATTAAAATACAAGTTCACCTAAACGCATTACTGAGTTCATTATATGTTTACTTACATAGTAAATGTTCTAAAAGTAGAACTTCTATTGGAGATGTCATAATTTCTTTTTTAATTTTTTTTTTTTTTTTTTTTTTGAGATGGAGTCTCCCTCTGTTGCCCAGGCTGGAATGCAGTGGCGTGATCTCAGCTCACTGTAGCCTCTCCCTCCTGGGTTCAAGTGATTCTCCTGCCTCAGTCTCGCAAGTATCTGGGACTACAGGTGCACACCACCATACTGGCTAATTTTTTTATTTTTACTAGAGATTGGGTTTCATCATGTTGGCCAGGCTGGTCTCAAACTCCTAGCCTCAAGTGATTCACTTGCCTCGGCCTCCCAAAGATCTGGGATTACAGGCGTGAGCCACCACACCCGACCGGAGATGTCAGAGTTATTTTTAATAAATAATTTTAAGGGGGTTCCTTATACTTGGATACATACGTTGTATCTGATACACTTGGATTCAAATTCTGACTCTGCAACTTCCTAGTTACATGACCTTGGGTAAATTACTTAATTTCTTTGACCTTCAGCTTGTCATCTGAAGAAATGGAGATAATGATAGTCCCTACCTATAGCAACATCAAGAGGATTAAATGAAATTAATGAAGGCTTTAAAACAGTGTATGACACACAGTATGTGGTCAGTAAATATTAGCATTATTCAATAAAAACTGCCAAGTATACTTTAAAAAAAGTCCAAAGACTAAGTTCTGCTCCTGTGTCCCCACTTCTCCCCACATGATTTGAACACGTTCTTTAACTCTCTGGACTTCCATTTCCTTATATGCAAGATGAGAAGGTTGAGGCCAGCTGTATCAGTGGCTTCACCACCGTTGAGCACCTTTCCCTCTGGCATGGAACAAGATGCTCAAGGATGGAAATGTTTATCCCACCATCAACACAATCCAAACTGTAGCAAAATGCCAAAAAACACCAGGGTCAAAGTGACCACAGCTGCCACTCCCTGCCAGTTGCACAGGAGATAAAGAAATAACCCAGGAAAATATCTGGTAAACAGAGATCTTGGACTGTTGAGCTAAGGATTGTCTCTTCCCTCGAGACTGGCAAGTGAGTCAAAAGTTTGTTGGTTGTTTTGTCTTGTTTTGTTTTGTTCAAATCCAAGCAAAGAGGACCTCAGGGATGGGAGAGGAATGAGTCTTTGCAGTGTGCCTTTCCATTCCTTTTACTACCAACTAAGTCAGGCTTTCAGAATCTCTTCTTGGGACAATTGTGAGGGCCTCCTACCTTGCCACGCCGCTTCAAGCAACCCTCCTCCAGCCTATCCTAAATAGCACAGCCAGAGCTGTCTTCCCAACGCACAGCATGGATATGCTCTCTCATGCTCAGAATCCTTCCCCAGGGCCCATCAACACCAGACTCGTTCTTCCCTCCATCCAGAATGCCTTCTACATTCTGATCCTTGAAGCCCCAGATCAATTCCTACTGCTTCCAAGAAGCTCATCCTCATGAGTTCTTGGATGAAATAGGGAGTTCCCACTCACTGGAGAATTTCAAGAAGAATGACTCAAGCACATGCTCAGGAATCTTTATGGATTCTCCATGTTCTATCAAATTAAAAAAAAAAAAAACAAAACCTCAGACTGACAGTCAATACAATCTACAACATATACTCACTCAGATTTCCATCCTACTATTCCACCCTACCTGGCCTAATCCCCTGCTAATCCCGAGAACACGCCCATGTCTCTGTTTTTCTCTATACGCTTACCACCTGGATTTCCTGCCCTCTGATTGTCAAAACTTGACCCCTCCTTTGAGATTTATTTCAAATGCTAACTAAACTCTGCTGCTTTCCCTAATTCTATCCTCATTCCAAGCCCTTTAACTCCTTGTGTTTCTTGTTTTTCCCTAGGACTCAGAATCCCCTTGGCACTTCAGTCAAGGGTACACTTGGAGAACATAAGGCCATTGAGACAGGGACCGACCCATCTGTGCATTGTGACCCCTCGGTCAGCACTGCCATGCTGCAACATTTAGGAATTATTGAGTGAGGGACTCTGGAAGGTCCATGTCTTGGCTGTTGTACAAAACACACCAGCATTGAAGTTGGACAAAATGATACCAAGAGTCTCTTCCAGTTCTGACCTTCCAGAAACCTGGATCAGCTCTAGGAGATCTGAACTCTGCTTTTCCCAAATTCCTTTGGCCCCTTGTCACCCAATTCACATTTAGTTTTTTGGTTATTGTTTGTATTTAATGTTTTGCAAAGAAAATACATTCACATAGTTCAAAAATAATTTTGTAATTAAAAGGTACAAAGGACAAAAATCTCACCCCTACCCCATCACATAACTGTTTAGTTAACATTTTATTAGCTTTTGTATCCTTCCAGATTTCCTTTATGCAAATACAAATATATATTCTTACATTTTATTACACAAGCAGTAGCTTGCATAAGGTTGTTTTTGTAATTGATTTGTGAGTTAAATTTGCTCACCAGCTGCAGTGAAATTGCTGTGTGGGGAGGGTCCCTCAAAGCTCCTTTATCCCCTACTATGCCTAGCTCAGGGCTAGGCACATAAAAATGCTTAAATAAGTGCTTCTTGGTTGGCTGCCCTTCTCCAGTCCTGCCTGGAGCTGAAAGCACGTGCCCTATCTACAGCTCCAACGTGTGAAGAGAGGCCCTGCACTCTCACTTCCTCAGACACATTTTTAGAGAATCATCTGAGCCCCAGGGGCAACAACACAAGTTTCCATCTGTGGTATGCCAGGCCTCCCATTACCTCAGCCTTTCAACTTGGTGGGAGAGAAAGCATGATGGGCTAGGAATCAGGAGACTTGGATTTCCTGCAGCTGTGTCCCCAGCTTGCTGTGCAACCCTCAGCAAGCCATTCATCCTCTCCAAGCCTCGTTCTTCTCATCTTTAGAATGAGGAGATGGCCCAATTGATCTTCCAGGGATCTGCTCACACCAGCACGACCCTCAGCCACGCCCTTCCAGCCTCAGCTGTGCAGACATTGTGTGCTATGGGAGTGAGGGCCACTTTGCACCCAGGAAGGCACCTGCAATTCCCCTGGACCTGTGCCCACTGGCGTGTTGATCCCAGCTACAACAGCACAGCCTTGCCACAGTCACACAACATTGCGTGAGCATCTTGGAGCAACAGTTCTTTCCCCTGGGGCCACAGGCCTGGGCCCCAGAGGCAACTGCCTGCCCGAAGCAAGACTCAGCCTTTTCTGGTAAGTCAAGAGAGGCCTAAGTGAGGTCTCCATGATGATCCAGATATGGACCCCATGACACCTAAGGACACATCTGGGGAGGCCAGACTACCCACCGATGTAGCCTGCAAGGCCAGCACTGCTCTCACTCACACCCTTGAAGCAGGTGGCACCAGAATGGGGAATTGTGTGTTTCCCAAGAGCCTCTGCTGAGGAATTCCTCTCCATTCCTCTCTGCCCCACTGCCCTCCTCACCTGCTTCCACCTGCTGTTAGGAACAGGAGAGATCTGACCTGGAAGGGACCTCCAAGACCATCTGGTCCACCCTCTCTGTCTACAGATTCAGAAACTGAGTCCAGAGAGAAGAAGTCACTCACTTGGGGCATGCAGCTGCCTGAGTGGGGAAACAGTCTTCAATGACAAGCCACTCAACACATCTCAGAAAAGCCAGCCATGGCTCCCCTCCTGCTTCTGGAGGCCGCATCCGCACGTCCACAGTGCAGCAGGTGCCCAGCCAAGACTCTTGTCTCAGGGAACAGGCTGGGAAAGGGTCTCAGGGGGAGCAGCCAGGAACCCCGGGTGGTTGACTCAGTTCTCTACACCAGTGGCAAAGGCTGGCTGCCAGCCTGCCTCTGGGGGCTTAATGTGGGTATAAACTTCTTACAGCTGTTGTTGTAAGCAGGACAGGCAGGGAAGAGATGAAGGCGGCAGCGTTGTCTTCAGTTGACCAGTGTTCAGGCTGGAACTGGGAGTCGGGCCTGAATTCAGACCAAAAAAAAAAAAAAAAGTTATTATTAGG
>NW_016813906.1:1455706-1510330 GCF_001698545.2 Rhinopithecus bieti | reverse complement strand
AAAAAAAAAAAAAAAAAAAAAAAAAGTTATTATTAGGAGCCCCGTTCCCTATAGGGATAGGGATCAGGGCTTGTGGAATTTACTTCTTCTACTGAGTGATTCCCCACTTCTCTCTGCCTGTCTAAATCCTCTCTTCTTTGAAAAGCAGCACAGGGCTGCCTCTTTCCTGAAGCCTTCCTTGCCTCCAAACACCCCCATGTGGTCTCCATCCTCTGAACAGCTTGCAGCATTTCCTTCAGGAGGCACCAAGGAACGGGGCACCCGTCATGAGTTCTGGGCTGCCCCTTAGACTGTGCACGTGCCTGAGGTCATGGGACCAAAAGCTAAGCATTCTTCAAGAAAAGTGGGTTGTTCTACCTCTTTAGCGCCCTCCGCAGCCCGCGGCCCAGCAGAACACATAAAAGGTGTGCAACAACAACCAACTTGCTGGTTGACTGATTCCAGTTCCACCCCCCAAAGGACAGCAAAGCAAACCACATGCTTCTTGAAATGCTTTTTTCTCCTGTCTGACATCCCTCGTGTCCCCATGCCAGCACCCCCAGGCAGTTCCACAGGGAGAGGAGTGTAAGGTGGCAGAGTTGCCAGCGGGGCTCCCGGAACTGGTGTCAGACTTGAGTGTCGTTTTGGTGGACTCCACACTGCCTCACGGACCAGGCAGAGTGCAACTGGCTAGGACCTGTAAGTCCTACCTTGCATCCTCCCTCCCATCATCACAGCAACACACACACACACACACACACACACACACACACACACTGTCCTCTCGTTTTTCCCTCCTTGGCTGCCCCTGAAGCCTATTTCCACTCAACTCCTCCTCTATGGATATGTTCGGACATGTGTAATTTATCCCAGGACCCTTTTGGACTGGAGTAAAACTCACACCCCAGTCTACATGCATCACCTGCCACCCAACTCATCCCCCAGGGACTACCTCCAGCTCTGGGAAAGGCCAGGTGACAGCAGCTCTCGCACCAGCTCTGGTGTGGAGAGGGGTCAGAGTAAGTAAAACCAGAAATGGAGAAATAGCAGCAGTAAAAGCAAACACCACTGTGTTGCTGGACCTCACAGAGGCTCCTGCCGACATTTAGAAAGATCCTATAATTTCCAGACCGTTCTGGTCGATAATAATCTGGGAGAAACCTTAATGCTTGATTTCTTCCTCGTTGTGATTTGTGGCTTGTGGAGCTCAAGATCCTTGAGGCCAAAATGGTGGTTTTTGTTCATTAGGCAAAGTTGCAGGCCCAGGCAGCAGCGGCTTTCTCCAGTCTGCCCCCGCCTGGCCCCAGATGAGGCTCAGGAAACCTCCTTGGCTACGGCTAAGGGTCTCACAGTGACATTAACCCAGCCACATTCCACACATGTAATATTCCCGAGTAGTAGTTAAGCTTGTAAATCCACTTTTTATGATGCAGAATTGTACAGCATGTGCAATGTGATGCGGATGTGTTAACATCACCGTGAGAAACTTAACTTTTGAATATCCTTGTTTTGGGAGGTACATATTTTACAACTTCAGCAATGCATTACCGAACATTTCTTACACAGTTACTTCCATACAAGGTTCAAGGTGGTTGGTTATATTTAAATATAGAATTTCCCCCTACCTGATCACATCGAACAAATTAAAAATGGCTCAATTATTTGCATCAAGTTCTGGGTTTCTTACCGTCACCCTTGCTTCCCTATTGTAGCTTTGAAATTAGACTTTTAATTGTGCTTGTGAAACAAAAACACGGGAGGCCATTTTAATTGCAGAACAGAAAGTTACAGGCAAAGTTAAATGCACCTGCATTTCTTTCTTTGTTGGCTGGGGGGAGGGTAAGGAGGGAGGAGGAAGAGAAAGGTTTCTATTTCAATGTCTCACTTCAGGTCAGAGATTAGAAGCTCCAAGCTCTGTGTGAACAGGGCACCCGCTCACCTTCTCTGGGCTGTGATTGCCTGCTCTTGAAAACAGCTATACCAGCACCAGCGTGCTTCAGCATTGTCGGAGGAGAAAAGCTTATCCAAGTGACTCGGGCAAATATACTTGATTATCACAAGCCCTATTCTCTTTCTGTTGGCACTGATCGGGAAATATAATTCACCACCCTCCAGTGCCATAGTCCATGGAGGGGAAAATTCTAAATTCTAACCTGTTGCAGGTCAAAGATTCTTATGTCAAGGCAGAAGAATAGCACACAGTTTAGAAACTGATTAGCTTCATTTGTAAAGCTAATTGATTCGCTTTATTTGTTAATTGATTAGCTTTTGTTTGTGTTAAGCAATTTAGTCATGTGACAGGTGAATGTCCATTTCTACTCTTATTCTACTCTTCTCTTGATGATCAGCTGGCTGACCAGTTCCCAAAACACGCTCTTTGCTTCAGTCAAGACGGCAATCCCACAGACTCACTGTCTCATTCTTCAACTACACCACCTCCCGCCTAAGCCTCATTCTTCTTGGCCCTTCCCCAGGATTGCTCTCCCACCCCTTCCCTCCATCTTTCCATCCTTCCAAGCCTCATTCGGCCCCAGTTCCTCTCTGAAGCTCCCCCTGATACCTTCCACCCCTCAAAGACCTCCCTGCTCTCTACACACCTGTAGTGCTCCTAACATATGCCACCAGCCTTGCCTTGTGGAATGACTGTTTTCATCACCTGGCGACTTGTACCAGCTTGTCTCTCCACTCTTGTAAACCTCTGGGAGGGCCCCTATCTCATGTGTCTGTGCATTCCAACGAATGCCTAAGAGAGTGTTGCATTTAGAGTTGACACTTAATAAATACTTGCCTGTTTGGGGAGGAAAAATTGCAATCAAAATTTTAAATGCACTTGGCCTGTAACCTACCAATCCCTCTTCCAGGCATCTAGCCTGTAGAAACACAAGCCCACTTATATAAAGATGTATGTTTAAATGCGTTTATACATGGAAAAGGTTTAGAATAGGACCCCACCCACAGTAAGCACATTATTCAGGATCAATGGTAGTTGTTGCTACTGCTATTGTTGAAATGTTCACTGTAATATTGTTTATAATAGCAAAAATCTGGAGCGAGTTCAAATGGCTAGCAGGAAGAGTATCGGTTTTGAAAATGATGCTACATCAGTATAATTGTAGGCACATTTTAAAAAGAATTAAATTTATATATACTGAAATGGGAAAATGTCCCCATTATAATGTTTGTCAAAAAAGCAAACCACAGAACAACACAGATACTATGATTTCATCTTTTTAAGAACTAGGTAGTAATATGTATATGCACTATACATATTCATGGCAGCAGCATAAAGTTATAACTAAGAGCACAGATTTAGGACTCAGAACACTTGGATATTGATCTTGGCTTCACTGCCTACTACCTATGTGAGCTCCAGAAAATTACTTAACATCACAGTTTCCTTATCTGTCAAATGGGGAAAACAGTCATACTTGCCTCAGAGGACTGGCACAGGGACTAAACAAGTTCATATATGTAAAGCACTTGGAATTGTGTCTGGCATGTCCAGATTCCCCAGTAAAGGTTAGTTCTTACCACCGTTATTATTTGCAAAGGAAAAAAGACTGAAAGGATATAAACCAAACTGTTAACAGCGGTTTCCTCTAGAGAGACAAATTAGGAGAAAAGGAAACCTTCTGGTTTGGTTTTGTTTTACCGCAAGCAGGTATAACTTACATAATATAAAAATATCTCCTATTTGTCAGTAGCATGGCAGGTTTGATTCATAAGGACAAACTGCTACCTGAGATGTAATGTAAGATGTCAGGATGCAGGCCACAAGCCACGGCTTCCCCATTTCTAAATCCTGATTCTAACTCCAATCCACAGCCAGAAAATTAAAAAATAAAAGATGTTATCGCCAGCTGCTGCCCCACGCATACTCTGCAACCCCACAACACTCTGAAAAATTGAGAACATCTGTTTTAAAAAATGAAAGCATCAATTACTATTTTAAACGGGAAGAAAGGGAACAGGAAGTAAATTTGGTGACAAGTGTATTTTTATTCATGCAACTTGACAGCCAAGGTAGGGTCTAGTGCTGCTTTAATAATCATCTTCCTGTGGTAGAAGATGGTTCAAAATGCCATAACTTTCATATTACTCCCTCTCACCTGGCAAAAATCCTCATCTTCCAAGACACCTTCCCAGCCAACTCCAGTCTTCAGCGTTCTCTCCCTACTCCCAACTCAGAGAGAGGCTCTGTCCTCCAGCATCTGGGTGGCTCTCCTTCTGGTGACTCATGTCATGATTTAACATAAACACCACCCAAGTCCCAGAGCGTGGAGAACAGGAGCCTCTCTGCCTCAGGCTTCTGTGTCCTCTATCACATCTCATGACAACCCCATCCCACTGGCTACAACAAAAAATCTAAACTCCTTGGCCCGACACTCCATGCCTCCCTACTATAGCCCCACACTCTCCATAGGATCCCCTCTCTGTCTGGGGATGCAGTCAGACTGGCCAAGTCCCTGTCCTCCAACTCCACCTGCTGCTCTCCACTGCTTACTCTTTTTTTTTTTTTTTTTTCTTTTTGAGATGAAGTCTCACTCTATTGCCAGGCTGGAGTGCAGTGGCATGATTTTGGCTCACTGCAACCCTCGCCTCCCAGGTTCAAGCAATTCTCCTGCCTCAGCCTACTGAGTAGCTGGCACTAAAGGTGTGCATCCCCACACCCAGCTAATTTTTGTATTTTTTTAGTAGAGATAGGGTTTCACCATGTTGGCCAGGATGGTCTCAATCTCTTGACCTTGTGATCCACCCACCTCGGCCTCCCAAAGCACTGGGATTACAGGTGTGAGCCACTGCGCCTGGCCTTCCATTTCTCACTTTTGTGGCCACTTTCCCCCTTATATTTGCCATCTCTATGCTGTTATCAGCATCTCCTCCCTTGCTTTTCACATACCCGCCTCTTGCTATTCCTTCAGGCCGACTTATTATAACACCCCCAAGTCCTGGTCCCCAGCCGATACATAATGATCTATTTTCCCCCTTCCTCTCTGCACCCCTCATCCTGTGCCCAGCAGAAAACCCAAATCACACAAGCCATCCTCTGAATGGGTAGAGCTTGTCTTTTCAACTGGATTGCAAATTCCTGGAAGGCAAGATACCTGTCAAACTTGCTTCTTTTCTCAGATTGGGCATGAGTAGAATGGAGCAAAGGCTGGGAGTTGAGGGAAGGCGGAGTGAGAATCTTCCCCCAAAAGTTTAATGTGGACTTTCATTTAGCAGTGATATCTCTCTGACAGCTCGCTAACTTTGTATGGCAACACTTTCTTATTTGTCTTTTCATTTATTTTTCTTGCTGGGAAAGAAAAAAAGAAAATATAGTTAAAAATTAAATCCAAAACTTTCAGCTCTGATAAGATGAATTTTCTCAAAAGCCAATAATTCCACATGGCTCATCTAAAATTAGAGAGAAGTGACCAGGATTTTTAGTTGATTCGCTTTATAGTAGATGCAAGATAGTCAAAATCTATTTAAATGACTTTCTTAGGGAATTGGAGCAGCAGGCAATGCATCAGATGCCAGAAGTCCATTTAAATATTACACTAAGGGAAGGGAATTAGTTTGGTCAAGCTGCTAAAATGAACAGGCAGGGACAGAAATGCCCTGGAGAAGTGCTGGGTATTTCATCTTGAATCTATTTGAAAGATAAACACATTTATTTACCAAGTTTAATACTTCGACTATTTTCTGGAATCAGTATTTGCACAAATCCAGGCTGAGCTGGCCAACTGGAATTAAAAAATGACCAGGACTACAAAATTAATTTGACACTCCTCAATTTCCTTGTTTAGAAACACAAAACAAAGTCCTATTGAAATTGGAGATTTATACAGTATTTCAGTCTACAACTTGGAAACTGCCACGGTGCACCGGCAAACAGCAGCACTCAGCTCCTCCAGCCCCAATGTGCTTGCCATGAAGGTCCGGGCTGCAGCTGTTTATGAGCTTAAAATGCAAACATACTAACTTTTTTTTTCTGCAGGAAAAACTTGCATTCCCACTGACACCTACTGCTGTCTTACAGATGGGCCTAACACTGACATTTCAAACATTTTACAGGAAATACATGGACCCACACTCCCTGAGCAGGCCCCGTGCTACCCAGACACTTTTTAAATTGCTTTTCCAGTAGGATCCCAGGAAAGGTTCAGTTTCACCACCACCTGCACGTGGCCAGGATATGACTGGTTTGACAATCTCTAACCTCTGCAGTCCTGCAGGGGTCCTCCGGGTAACTCTGCCCCCCACCCAGTTAGTGACCCCTATGGATTTTGGATTGGGTGTTTGGTAGCCTGAGTTTCCTGTGGCCAGCAGAGGCAGGAAGACCACACAGTATCAGACATAACATCCCACAAGATGAGGTGTGGCACAACATCCCAACTGTGCTGGAAACTGGGGCTGGCTGGTGAGGATGTCATTTAATGGATGAGCAACTCACCAGCCGGTTTCATTATTGAACGCCTCCCTCTGGTCCCTGAGTAACGGAGCTCTCACTGGCAGGCCTGGCTCTTCCCCATAGGTCTCAAAGGTTATAGAACCCCCTTCTTCCCTTGTAAACTCTTTCAGCAATAGTCTGCCCAACTCCCCCTATATTGTCAACACATCGTAGCTGAAGCCTCAGTGGAATACCCCATCCAATTTCCCATAAAATGGGACATGAAAATAAACACACATATTGTATGTTGGTTTACATTTCCTGCACAGACCCAGCAGGGGCGACAGGAAAGACATTAAGGAAACTATTTCTAAAGCAATGGGCTACATTTTAGCCAGAATACTCTCACTGACCCTAAAAAGAAAGCCATTCAGATGGCTAAAATCCCATATAATTCTTTGAAAACGCTCTTCAACATTCCCATTTTAATTTCCAAAATCAATATGGCTTGCTAGTGCCCCATGCTCCATGACAACAATTCATATTGATGGGGAGGAAGGGATGAACATTTTTCTATTGAATGGAAAATTTGGTTATTTTTAAGGACATTATTCCAAGAGAGAAAAAGGTCTTAAGTCCACTGCACCTGACAGAGTATTGCTTTGTTCCTAGAAGGCTGGTTTCTCTTGACATCTCTGCCCTCATTTAAAAAAGCATATCACAGTTGTCACCTTTATGTTTTCAGTCATGCAGTTTCAAGCCCCAAAACAGAATGTTGTCGTTTATATTTCTTCTGAAGAAATGGCACCCTGCTCACATGCGTGCATGCTCAACGCCAAAAATCCGAGAGAACACTCCTGTTGCACCTCTCTAACTCAGAGCGCCCAGTCTGAGTTAGCGAGTTGTCTCAACCAGGGGATAGTAAAGGCTATTTTATGTCTTCCAAGTAGATTCACTAACTAGGTAATAATCACTTGCCATTAGCACATGAAAATTGTGTGTAAGTGGTGCTGCTAAAGAGCTAGAAAACAGTTTGTTCTCAGGTAGGTAAATGGTCCCTCCTGCAGTCTTGTTCACACTGTTAATTTCCTGAGTAAACCCTTTCCTTAAGGACTGTGCAAACACCGGTCTCGGACTCCATGTCCGGGAAGCGCACAGGTAGTCCTCCGCCCCCTTGAGACAATTCATCTTCCACCACAACAAAGCCGTTTTTCCACACCTAAGAACCAAAAAAAACGAAAAGAAAGAAGCATTGCATGTAATATCATTGTCTCTCTCAGGCATGGCCTTCCTTTGGTAGGGGCAAAATGTTAGTCTGACACTCCAGCCATGGGGAGAAACTTGACACTTCCGAACATTAAACTTCCCTCCAACCCTGCCCCCCACACGCCTGCCTTGCTACCCTAATTCTTCCCCGTCTCCCACCCCCAAGTTTCTGACTGTGAGGAGAGAAGGGTGAGGAAGTGTGGGTGCCTGCTTCAGGGTGCTCTTTGGGGTTTCATCTATTCATACTTCTCACTTAGTATCCACTTGCCATGGAGGGACAAGATGTGCCTGGGACCACTACCTGTGAGGGTTGGCCAAGAGTGGGCATCTTGGATCAACTCTTCTCTGGCCTCAAGAGAAATTTCCTCTTTGCCTGCTCTTCCCTGAGGATCTGGGCTTGCTCTTGTTCCAAAAGGGAAACTTGACAGACCAAGATCAGAGTGTGGGGCTAAGGACTAACAGGACTACTAGACTGCTTTGAGGCTGGCTTTGAGCCGGAGGGGTAAGGGAGTCCTGAGACCCATGCCTGGTGCAGCAGATTCAGCGAGAAAAGGAGTTTCACATCGAGCATGGGGTCAAAGTCCTGTGGAAATCAGGAGGCCTTCGCCAAGAGCACATACTCTGCATATCTCCCTTGAGTCTGATCTGGGATTGTGTATTTGGGATTTGACTCATCACAAATAACCTAATGAGTGAAGAAATGTCCAAAAGCAGATAAATGGAAATGTAGAACATAAGAAGCGGAGATAATCCACACACAAATAACAAGTCCCCAAATGACTCTGGGTTGCCTATATGTACTCCAGACATTTTCATAAACTAAGAAGAATTAAAATTGACCCAAGCCTTTTGCCCTTCCTACATTGCAGATAACACAACTGCAAATATCTAAAGCCTTTAGTAGGGATGACTGAAGTTGAAATTATAGATGTAGTAAGATCCATGCTCCAAGGATGTTAAGATTCACTCTCAGACAAATAATCTGTGTCAGCTCTGATAAGAAATCCACTAGAGTAATTGGTTCAAGGGTCATGCACCTCCCCACCCCTTTGAAGAGCAGAATCCTACTTCTGGAGACTGTGAGATGGGGGCTGAACTGGAGAACCTCAAGCAGAAGTTTGAAGTTTCCTGGCTGAGGCCATGGTTCACGCCTGTAATCCCAGCACTTTGGGAGGCCAGGGCAGGCAGATCACCTGAGGTCAGGAGTTCGAGACCAGCCTGGCCAACATGGCAAAAGCCCGTCTCTACTAAAAATACAAAAATTAGCCATGCGTGGCAGTGGGTGCCTGTAATCCAAGCTACTCAGGAGGCTGAGGCAGAAGAATCACTTGAACCCAGGAGATGGAGGTTGCAGTGAACCGTGATAGCACCACTGCACTCCATGCACTCCAGCCTGGGTGACAGCGTGAGACTCTGGCTCAAAAAAAAACAAAAAACAACAATAACAACAACAACAACAACAAAAGTTTGAAATTTCCTGCTTTTAACATTAATGCCAATTTTGCATTTGACTCCATCATGTAAGGATGATCTTTCCATTAACTACATTTTCCTCAAAAATTCTTAAGTAAAATAAATGCTCCATGAAAGTTGCCATGTTTATCCCACAGCCCAGGGTTCACCCAGCATACCACCACCTCACTCGACACTCCCCAGTTCGAGAAGAAAAGCAACAAGGGAACGAAAGTAGAATTCTGAATCTTGGAAGGAGAAGTAAAAGAATGCTTATCAAAGTAGGGGAAGACAGAAAAGAAGAACTTTTTGGTATTTTTTCCCATAGTCATTTTCCATAACCACTGAGTCACTGCTAGAAAATGATTAAAGTATTACATTGGCTTGTCATGAACTTTTCCACCAAACTGTGTTCATTTGGCATGTGAAAAGTTTTCTCTCCTAGGGACCATCAGAACTTGGCTTAGGAACAGGCTCTCCAAACCCTTTGAGAACTTCATGCACATAAGCCCAACTCCTTGATCCCTTAATACATCTAAATTCTGATAAAGTCACTGAAGGTGTCAGAGCAAGACACAAAATCCTCAAGGGACTACCACCAACTTATCGTTTCCAGTTCACATGGAGATGTTAAATCCACTTATCAAAGAGAAGCACAAACCAGCCTGACCAACATGGAGAAACCCTGTCTCTACTAAAAGTACAAAAGTAGCCAGGCGTGGTGGCGGGTGTCTGTAATCCCAGCTACTAGGGAGGCCGAGGCAGGAGAATCACTTGAACCTGCGAGGTGTAGGTTGCGGTGAGCCGAGATCGCGCCATTGAACTCCAGCCTGGGCAACAAGAGCAAAACTCCATCCTAAAAAAAAAACAAAGAGAAGTACAAAAAGGCACTCAATTATGAAAAGCAGAAACCAAAATGAATGATATTATGAGTTGGCCTCAGCTGAGGTTTCCTGAATTTATTGCTTTAGAAAGTTAAAAACTGGATCTGCCTCTTCCACCCAACATGGTAGTTGGTGGAAAGTAGTGTTTCGGAGCAAATTGCCAGAGTCATGGCGGCCTCCTCAAAGAGGAGCAGCTACGCAAACCTCACCAAGCAAAGGGAGGAAGAATAATCACTTGCAGAAGCAGGTTAATGAAATCAGGTGTGTAAAGATAAGACAAGTAAAATTTTAATATTAGATAGTTTGATATATGATGAAATCAAGAGGGAAAGAGATATGAAAGAAAGGAGAAGTCAGGAGGCCAGGGAGGACCCGGAAGGCCAGGAAGGAGGAGTAGGCAACAATAGGAAGAATGTGAAGCCCAGAAGAAAGAGAACAGAAAACACAGGAAGAGGAGAAGATAGGGGCCAAGCGCAGTGGCTCACGCCTGTAATCCCAGCACTTTGGGAAGCCAAGGTGGGCGGATCACGAGGTCAGGGGATGGAGATCATCCTGGCTAACACGGTGAAACCCCATCTCTACTAAAAATACAAAAAATTAGCCGGGCATGGTGGCACGCGCCTGTAGTCTCAGCTACTCAGGAGGCTGATGCAGGAGAATCACTTGAACCCGGGAGGTGGAGGTTGCAGTGAGCCGAGATCGTGCCACTGGGCAACAGAGCAAGACTCCATCTCACAAAAAAAAATTAACCATTTTGGGGGAAAAAAAAAACTAGTACAGTATAAGCCCGAAACTTCAGAAGATGGACCTTCCACTTGAGTCGTGGTTCAGTCCACCTTCTTGAAACAAAACAGTAATTATTTTGTTTCCACAGCCACATCTTCTGTCACGATTTGATTTGTGGGAAGAGTTTACAAAGATGTGATTGTACCTAGCAAAAAGTATGGTCGAAAAGTTTACTTATTAGAGTAAGGAGCATCATTTTCTCTATTTCATGCCAAAGTTAGGCATTGAAGCAAACCTGTGTCTCTCAAAAATACACACACACACACACACACACACACACGAGCACCTACACATACATCACTCTCTCACACACCAGCTAGATATTCATGTTAATACCAAGTCCCAAAGCCTCTCTCACCTGCGTTTCCACCATTTTTTTTTCCTTATAAGCTTCAAACTACATGTGTGATGTAGGGAACCAACTCTCACTTGCCACATCAAAAACAGAGCCAAGGCTGGGCACAGTGGCTCATGCCTGTAATACCAGCACTTTGGGAGGCCAAGGCAGGAGGATCAGGAGTTGAGGAGTTCAAGACCAGCCTGGGTAACAAAGGGAGACCCAGTCTGTTCAAAATTTTTAAAATTAGCCAGTTCTGATGGCACATGCCTGTAGTCCTAGCTACTTGGGAGGCTGGGTGGGAGGATCATTTGAGCCTGTGAGGTCAAGGCTGCAGTGAGCCGTGATTGCACTACTGCACTTCAGCTTGGGCAACAGAGCAAGACCCTGGATCAAAAAAAAATGAATGGGGCCAATACATAGGCTTCTTTTAAAGAGCTTCTGGGCTGCCAGAATTTTAGGGTTCAAACAAAATCTACGTTTGACTTACAGGGTCCTTTTTGTCCAGCCTCCTGGTAAAGGAGACAACAAAACAGCCAAAAGGTAGACAGACCCTGGAGAACAGGTGTAAAGAGCTGGGAAATCCTCTAGTCCTGACTAATTGAAAGTAGACCAGGGATCCCTGTGTTCTGTGAACCCTCCACTGCAATTGGACAGTAGGCTCCCTGAAAAGGCTCAAGCACTGCTCAGATCATTCCAGATTACAAGGGGGAAAATCCCTTGAATGAAGAGCTCAGTGAGCAATCCCCATCTATTTTAAAGTGTAAGGACACCACCAGAAACATGAAAATCTGCCTCCCACACTTGTTCTTACTCACTTGAGCCCACTACACTCATGTGCGTGGATGCAGAAAATAAAAATGGCCTGCAGTCCCTTGAAAAACTTTCCTTAATCTTGATGTTACTTTAAAGCCATCATAAATCATGCAACCTGCCAATCTTGTTGTGTTTTATAAACTGTGGGGAGCAGTAGAGCATTTCTGGCCCAACAATCTCCTAGTAACAAATGCCAGTTCTAATGCCGCTGCATTTTCTCAATACCACTTGACCTCTTAAACAAGGCCCTACAAATATATTCACTGTCATATTCTCAATTTCTTTTTTTACAATGGGAAGTGATATTCTCTTATGACTAGCTTGATGGAGCTGAGGGCAGCGTCTTTGCGGGCATTGAAAAAATACCCAATTGTGGTACGTAGGCCTTTCCTGCCTGATAGCTACCACCCCTAACACTCCTATGAGTTATTTCTTCCCTATAAACCCCTAGGGTCACACCCCACAGGCTCTCCAGGTTCCTGCTGAATCCCAGCCTGCCTGTGCTCCTCAAAGGCTTCCAAATCAGTGCCAAAACCAAGCCCTGAAGGGGGACGCTCTTCATGGCCTTCAGGATCAATGGAAAAGGCAGAACCCAGGCGAGCCGAGGGCCTGGCTTGCCTTCAGGAAATTCCGGGCTGTCTGCAGCAGCTGTGCTTCGAGTAGTACAACAAATTCACTTACTGAATGACAACAGCTTTATTGGCAAGCCAATTCAATTAAAGCCCCTGCATCCAACAAAGTCTCCGGCAGCCCTCTCTGCATAAAGAACATGGAATCGTGCCTACATTTCCCTGAGTGCCCTCAGCCCTAGCTGTCCCTCTACATGAGAGGGAGAGGGATGAATGAATTAGACGCGGATGATGGTAATTAATGGCTGGCTGTCAGAGAGTCATTTTGGAGGCTCAGCCGTTGAAGGCTCCATATTAAAGACCGAATCCCAGCACAAACTGACCAGGACAGGCTAGAACTCCCTCTCTAAATAGTAGAAGTGTCGTGGGCACCTGGGGCAAGAAGGGAGGGGGAAGAAGGAGATGGCAAAGGAGGTTTAGAGGGGAAGCAGAGAAACAAAACAACAGGCTGCTTGCACTGATCAATGCTTTTTACACTATTGATATATAAATAATATGTTCATTTTTCATTTTTACAAAATATGTCCTTTAGGCTACCATTATGGCAAACTGACTTCAGAGTTCTGACATGAGCTTATTAGGGGGCGGAAAGGGAGGGCTGGCTGTAGAACTATAAACAAAACACATTTTCTTATAAAATATACATAACAGATCATTTTTGCCTTCAGTAACAAAGATAAAATCAGGGAGTTTTTTGATTCCTGGCACAGTCCTGCCAGCCATTCTTTTGGTACTTGGAAAGGCCTTAAGGAAAAGGCGGATGGAGGACGGATGGAGAGGGATGGAGGAGGGGCACCAAAGGGAAGGAAATGGTTAACAAATGGGCTCCAGCTGGCTCATTTCCGTGAAGGTGGGCAGCCCTCACTCTGCCTGCCGCCAGTGCCACCAACAGAGCCAAGTGCAGGTTAACTACCTAGCGGGAGATAACTTGGGTATATTGCGGCTTAATTATTCCTAATAGTAACAGGTTACCATATGCACCATTTGGAGCATAAACATAAGCCAGATACTGAGGGGCCAACCTGATCCTTCTCCAACAATTCAAGTCAGGTGAAAAGCTAGGCTCCCAGCTCCTTCTGTTTGTGCAAGTCCTAGTCTTAGGGGCCACAGGGCCTGAGCTTCTGCCCATGAAATGTGGGGCATTCTGTGACTATACTAGAATGATCTTATTTCACTCCCATAGAGGACAAATTCCAGAAATTCCATTCAGAAAATTTGCCTCTCTGCTCATGAGAGACAAATTTGCCTCTCATCCTCCAGAATGTTTGCCTAGAATCAAACTTCAGAATTCACAGTTCAGAGCAAATGCCAACCCCACCAGGAAGCTTTCCCAGATTCTCTCAATAGGAATGAATTATTTCCCTGTTACATTCCTACAGAACCCTGCATGTGCCTCTATCATGGTCTTTAATTCATTTCTTTTACACCAAAGTCTCCTCGTGTGCCCTCCCCAACAGGTAGTGGCTTCCCGGAGCCGGAGTATGGGCTTTCCATATAGGTGGTGCTCAGTAAATCTAAGCAGAATTGGACTGAATGGCCCCTAGGAGATGGAAATAATTTGGCAATGCCTTAGTCTTGGAAAGTTGTATGGGGCCTTATTATGACCCTACAGCCATCAAGATTTCACTGCCGCTTTCTTCACTGCAGCCACCAAATTGGTTGCCCACTTTAATTAGAACAGAGGCCAGATGTCTGGCCAGCCCTACTAGAACCGGAAGAGCTAGCAAGCTGGTGGAGTTTCCCAGCTGGGGGCCCAAGTAGCTGGCTTCGTGTGGTTGGGTCACCTTCCCTTGCATACTTCCTTCCCTCTTGCTTGACTCCTTTCTCCCCCACCCCCATCCTGAGGGCAGCTGTCCCTTTTATCACCAAAGCCCTTTCCTGATGACACATCTGTCCAGCACAATGTTTCACCCTGTCCCATGATTTGGTTACCCAAGGCATTTGAATCTTTGATCACTGCAAGGGCATGAAACATTTGTGTCCATAAAGAGCCAGCAGAGACAGGGTATCCCCTTTCAGAAGCCTACCATCCACTAAGGAATGAAATCTAATATTTAAAGGGCATGACACCCGTTTATACTAGATTTCATTAATCAATGTTTCATGGAAAGGATAAATCCTTTATGCATGCCTTTTCCTGATTTTCCCCATTTAAAAAATGCAGTGCTGATTTTTCTTCCCTGCTATTAACTCACATAGACCCACTACTGTGCACCCTGGTTCCCAGCCTCCCAAAACTCACCCTTTGACATTCACTCTGTGGTCATGAAGTTCAGTGGAGAAAACAAAGAGGTAGAATGAGGGACACATTGTGTTCTAGTTAGTCTTAAGCATGTTTCATTAAATAAAACCTTCACAAACCTTAAAAAAAGAGAATGTCATTGTAATTACAAGCTCATATTTGGCATGCCGGTGGCCAATACATCCAGGGCCTCCAAAATATTAAGTAGAGGATCACAGCCTTCATTTGCACACTCTCTGAGTGCCATATTACTGACATTAAAGAAGACAAGAATGGATCTGGTGCAGTAGCTCATGCTTGTAATTCCAGCACTTTGGGAAACTGAGGTGGGCAGATCACAAGGTCAGGAGTTCGAGACCAGCCTGGCCAACATGGTGAAACCCCGTCTTTACTGAAAATACAAAAAATTAGCCAGGCGTGGTGGCCCATGCCTGTAATCCCAGCTACTCGAGAGGCTGAGGCAGCAGAAACACTTGAAACCAGGAGGCAGAGGTTCCAGTGAGCCTAGATCATGCCATTGTACTCCAGCCTGGGCGACAGAGCAAGACTCCCTTTTGAGGAAAAACAAACAAGCAAACAAACAAAAAAGACAAGAATGGTATTCCTATTACAACAACAAAAACCCACACCTTAGGTGAAGTTCAGGTAAATAGGATATCACTGATACCCTTCCTGGAGGATGTTGACCAAAGAATACTCTGATTGCTCTGTTTAACACCTTTGCACATAGGCTCTTGTGTACCTGCATATGGCAGTGAAATTGCAATAAAGCAATAACAACCAGCACCAAAGCACGTAAGCATGTTGTGAAGGACAGAAGAGTCCTAACAACACCATAAGACCTCCGAATGAATCACAGGTACTTTTAAGGTGTCTGAACGCCTATGACTGTGGTAATACCATAATGCTACGCGTTCTCCTCAACTTATGGAATAGTGAAGACCCAATACATTGTTAAATAATGCCCCATTTTCCCACTGTAATTGTTCTATAAAGCACCTTTTTCCCATTAGTTTCAAATGCAATGCCTCCTGTTGAGCAAATATCCTGGTTCCTCAATGACACTTTTTAAAAAATGCAACAAATAATACAAATATGGAAAAAACAATATGCACAAATATGCCCATCACAATATGACTTTTAACAGTGGGAAACTGAAAGTAATCAAAATGATTACAGTAGGTAAACGGTTAAGTAAATTATGATACACAGCCATGGACCATCATGTAGCCATTAGGAGGATAAAGACCACACAGTAACATGGAAAAATGCAAAATGACACATGCTAAGTGGGAAAAGAAACTGGAAATAGTATGACACTGTGGTTACAACTAGATAAAAGCATATTTTTTTTTTAAAAGGCTGGAAGGAAATAAACAAAAATAATAATCGTGTGAGGGATCATGAGTGATATTATCCCTTATCTTTACTTCTCGAAATATCCATAATGCTCTGTCTTTACGATGAAAAAGAAATGGAAACCTAGCAACTCTTTAAAGAACTATTATTTTTTAAGTAGGCATAATTTTGAAATAAAGAACAGTAATATGCAAAATATTCTAACTATAGTAAACCCAAATTAAGATGTTTGACATGGAGACAGCTACCCCGGCAGGATGAGTATCTCCCCCCACACTACTGCTTGCAGAGCTAATGCACATCCCAAGTAGCTTTCCACTGACTCAGTTATAGGCCTTTTTCTAGATATTTTCATTTCACCTGAACAGTCTATTTCAGTATCACTGGATGGGAGAAAGCAGCAGCGGCAGCAGGGAAACAGGGCTGGAATGTCAAGCTCCTGCTTCAATATAAAGGCCAGTTGTCCAATAGGCTGGCTGGTGACTTGGCAGCTGCAATGAGGCTGTTCATGGGTGGACCCTGCAACGGCCACAGGGAGAGAGATACGGGCCAGGAAGAACAAGCCTACCAGTTTAGAAAAAACTCAAATCTTGGCTCTGCTACAGAAGATCCCAGGATACTAAAACAACTTGCAGCTTTGACCTGAAATCCGCTGTGTATAATCTTTGAAGAGTTAAGAAGAATGAGAACAAAAGACCCAGGACATAGGTGGGGGTCAGTGTTTCTTTTCTTTTCTTTTCTTTTTTTTTTTTTTTTTTTTTGAACGGGGTTTTCTTTGCCAGGCTGGGGGGGGGTGATGTGATCTCCGCCCACTGCAACCTCCACCTCCCGGGTTCAAGCGATTCTCCTGCCTCAGCCTCCCAAGTAGCTGGGACTACAGGTGCATGCCACCACGCCCAGCTACTTTTCTGTATTTTTAGTAGAGATGGGGTTTCACCGTGTTGGCCAGGATTGTCTCGATTTCTTGTCCTCGTGATACACCTGCCTTGGCCCTCCAAAGTGCTAGTATTACAGGCGTGAGCCACCCCGCCCAGCCAATTTTATTTCCTTCTTCCAAATGTTACCTCCCATTGTTCCAGTAGATCTTGCATACTTCTTGGCCAGAATCCATTCCCAAATGAGCACCTCTCTGTCTCACAGAAAAGAGTGTACCTAAAATTTAGTTCATGGCAGCTGGAAATAATTTATAAGTATTTGCTGACAACAAATAACTTTCTAAATTATACAAGGAGACCTTGGATAACCAAAAGTTATCTGCATGGTGTCCCACTCACATAGGTACACTATTTGGACTTCACATTAAATTTGTACAGGTAGCATATTTGGTATCACAAAACCACCTCTTCTATAGTCTTCGATGAGTAGAGCTTACGTTCCCACATAAGCTATAAATGCTAATAATTTTTTAAGACAATGGTCTCCTCCTAGGAATTGGCTTTTTACCATGACACTTTTGATGACTTTATCAACCCTGGTGTATTAAAATATTCAAATTCAAATTCATAAGCATAAACTATCTAACACCAGTCTGTGAGTCTACTCCTAAGACTAGCTCTTTAAGCTGTTATAGCCACTTTTATATGCAACCTGAGTACAAGACAATATCATATTCAGCTTGGGAGCCAGACCTTATAAAGTGTGAAATCTTTTAACACACCATAGGAGTGCACAGAACAATTATAATAAGTATTGCACATATTTTAAAATATGACTCTTTTGCTGACCTCTTCCTCATCTCAGTGTTTTTGGTCTCACTTCTGTGGTCTGTACAGTAAGTCATTTCAGCCATGTTCTTCCCAGGGAAATGGAAGCAAGAATGAGCTCTTCTCCCAGGTGAGAGTCATCGTCAACACCTGAATCATGGAGAAGTAGACATAGGATAGCAAAAAAAGGCAAGAAGTGTCTCCCTGGAACAGTGATTTATTTTGTCTTTAGTAAGAGGCAACATAGTCCCCATACTTTTGCTTGGCATGAGCAGAGTTTAGGAAATTACCTTCATTTCTGAAACAGGCACACAGGTGCCTTCTCACTCCACATTCACTCCTGCACCCCCTACTCTGTAACTTCCCCTTGGACTCTCAGGTTTTGCAAGTCTGCCTGAAACAGCTTTTTAAATCTACTGTTAAATCAAGTGCTACCCTTTGCTACAGAAATCTCAGCCCACCCAGAGTCAAGGAAGAGGGTTATTGCAGAAAGGAGGCCTTAAGTTGGAAGGATACTTGGGGAGTCTCTAGCCTAGTGGTCGTCAAACCTGAGTGTGCTGCTGAATCACCAAAGGAGAAGGTACCCAAGCCCCAGAGACTCTGATTCAGTGGATGTGGGGAGCAGCCCGGGAACACACACACAAAGGACATTCACACACACACACACACACGCACACACATAACTTTGCCACAGGTGGCCCCAGTACAGCCCTTTGAGAAACAGTGCTGTAGTTCAATATCCTCTGAGGGTCAATGAAGTTGCCCAAGACACAAGAACCATTGGCAGTAGAGTTAGAAGTAGCATTCAAGTCTGTAGACTCTTGCCACATCCTGCTGCCCCAGGGAGCTACAGGAAAAGCAATTACAGATGAAGGCTGGGCAGGAGTGGGGGTGGGCACTACTCTCCCCAGTGGATCCCAAAATGTGCAGTGGCATTTGAAGCCTAGAGTAGCCACTTAGTGGAGCTGGTAAGGGATCTTAATTCCACCTTTAACCATGCCCGTGGCTGATCCTCCTCACAGAAGCCAAAGCAACAAAACTCTTTTCTAACCACCTGCATTTGATCCACTATCTACACAGAACTGGGAAGCTGAGGCTGGCTTGGAGAATCGAAACTGCAGTCCCAGCTTCACAGGTGCCAGCCATGTGTGAGCATGCCACTCACCCTCCCTTAGGCTTCTGTTTGTTCATCTGAAAATGAGTGTAATACCTACCCTGCCTGTTTTTCTAATTTGTTGTGAGGATCAAATGAGATCATAAGATGTTCTTTGAAAATTAAAACCTTCCAGAAGTGTCAGTTCTTGTCTAGTATACACAGACTCTTTATGGATCTTGGGCAAACATAGAATGAATCCTCTTCTAAAACAAGAATTACATAGGACAGAGTGTCTCAAAACTACCATCCTTGCTCATATTTTCTAGGAAGGCTATAACCATTCTACACAGTGTTAACGCAGACCTGTGCTTAGCAGACCAGAAACAATGAAGGCTTTAGGAGGCATTTCAGGACACATTCAGACTTGGACCCAATGGCTCCGTTGACTCCCCACAGCCAAGACCCACAGCCACAGGACAGGGGTTTCTCTGGTCCACTTAGCCCTGGTCAGCACCAATAGTCCTAATGATTCCAGGGTCCTTCGATGGCCCTCCTGCCCAGCCATCTAAACACATGATGCTGAAGGCACTTCCTGCGCCTCCTCACCAGCCCTCACAAGAGCATTCCACACAGGATTCCAAATAATCAATTTTCTGCCTGTATTTGCATGTTTAGATTGAGAAAAACTTTTCAGTCCTTTGTTTTTTATTCCAGATGGAATCTGTATATAGAAAACCAGAGCTCCTTTCAGGGGCCACGGAGGGGTGGAGGAAGGTTGGCAAAAGGGGCTTCTGGGAAGGCTTTGGGGCCCCAACTTCCTCTTCAAATAGAGCAGCTACACTTCTACCTAATTGGGCTTCCACAGAAGGTCTCATTTTGCTGATTTTTTTTAATTCTTTTATTCATGAAAACTAGTCATCTAATCCCCAGCTTTGTAGGTTAAGAGATCGCACTGGAGAAACGTTAACTGATTTTCCATCTTCCTCCTTCAGCCACTTGTAGAAGAAAAATGGAAAATCCTATCTCTCTAGAAGGGCTTCCTGCCAAGGTCCTCTGCCTCAGCATAGGCACCTACTTGGGGCAACGCCTGGGAGGGGCTTCTCCTGCCCCATCCCCCACCTAGAAGCTCACAGTAGTGGTCACGTCCTGTCCCACCTCATCAGCGCCTCCCTGGGGCCTCTCCTGGGCACTCCAACTAATACACCTGGGTCGTATCCCCAGTGTTCCTGGCCTCCACAGGCTGCTTGTTTGGTCCTGGCCTCCACAGGCTGCTTGTTTGGTCCTCTGGTTTCCAGATAGCATCAAGTTTACAGAATCAGCTCCACTCCAGGAGTTCTTTCAAAGGACAGTTCTCAGAAGAAACATATTAATGCCTCTGAAGTGGCACCAGGAAGCAAGGCTGAGCAACACACACTGGTTGTCACCCCTGGTTGCCCCTCAGGGCCTAGGCCTGCTGACTATCCCTAGCTCAGGAGGTGTTCGCAGGTCTCCAAAGCTGTCCTCCCAGAGGTTGTAAGGGGAGTTTTTAAATTTATGTAAATTTAACCTATGTAAACCTATGTAAATTTATAAGGTTGTTTCTGCACAATGTTAAAACCCATAGCTGAAGGCCCTGGCAAAGCTTCAGGTTGTTCTTCATAGGCTCCCACCACAGGGTCCAGAGATGCAGATGGAGACTGACTTCCCAGCTATCTAAAGACATGATACTGGTGTTTTAAGAGATGACACTGAGTTGGACCTTAAACAATGACTTGGAAATCAATAACAGGGAGGAGTAGTATTTAGATATAGAAAAACTTCCAGAAATTTCTTCCTCCTTTAACACAGGCTGTCTCTGTGGTCTACTCTCTCCTCACCCCACTTCCCAACCACAGGAGGAGTACACAAGAGAAGGCCAGGGGTCTGCAGACTGAGCCTTCTTCCATGGAACAAATTGCATCTCTCAAATACCTGACAAAAAGTCTCCAGGTGTCACCAACATCTGTGGCCTCCCTGGTACTACTTACGTAGCAAGCCCAAGGACTTGGCTCACAAAGAGGGGAGAGGGACACAAGGATCCAGATATAACAGGTGTTCACCCCACAGTGTAATGTCCCAACATCCGCCACATGTTAATAGGTGTTTTGTTTTTGACAGGGATCCTTGAACCAGGGTTCCTTGGAGAGAATGGCTGATTTCAGCTCTGAGGGTAAAATAGAGCAATGTGATCCTAGGACGTTGTGAACCAAAATGTAAGGATGTAATCAAAGATTAATAGATAGGATAAGGCAAGGAGAGGAAATGAAGAAAGAGAAAAGGAAAGAGAGGGGAAGGAAAGGAAAGGAAGAGGTTACAAAGGGCTTTTGATACCAGTTAGTATAAGCATATAGCATGCGGAGTGTTTATTAGATAACATTATAATGTCTATGTAAAATTTATGAGACATGATAATAGTATTATGGCTATGTCCTCATTCCTAGAAAATATAGCCTGAACTCATGTGTATGTGTGGTGTGTGATGTGTTGGTGGGGTGCGTGTGTGTGTATGTGTGTGTGTGTATGTAAACAGGAGAGTAGGAGAGGTAGAGTTTGAGAAAGAGGTAAAGCGAATATAGCAAAATGTTTATTGGTGAATGTTGGTGAGTGGTGTACAAGTGTCCACTGCACTAGTCTTCCAACTTTTCCTTAGGTTTGAAATTTCTCTGAATAAATACTTGAGGGTTAGGAGAAGAGGTTTTGTAAAGGGGCAAATGTACCTTGACAGGAATAAAGCTTAAGTGTCAATGCCCCTCTCTAGATAGGGCCCTTTCAAGGCCTGGTTAATGAGGGTCATCAGTTTAAAGAATAGGTGAGATAAATTACTGCAATGGAAAACTCAGAACATAGTGAAATCTTACAGCTCACATATGAAGGAAACTTAAGAGATGTCCCAAATTTGTCATCAATCCTAAAACTTCACATGATAGTACCAATAACAAGCAACAAAGCTGACATTTTCTTAATTATTAATAACAAAATAAAACAAATTTTCATCAGTCATGTTAGGGAAAGACTAAGTTATGTTTCTAGCCCCTTTGTAGAAAAGATTTCAAAATTGTTGTCATATGAACAGGTGAGCAAAGAGTGCATAGCTGTAAAATATAGATTAAAATAAAGTATTATAGAAATATGTCAAGCAATTAATGAGTAACAATATTACATTCGTTTTCTAGATTTTGTCATGTTTGTGGCATTTATCAGTGTTTTAATAACTGTATAACTATTTATTTTTTCCTCTATAAGAATTCACTTTCATAGCCTCATTCACCCAAATGTGTATGCATTACTTGCCAAACACATTGATCACATAAATACATCCATCCATCCATACATACATACAGCTTTTTTTCTACAGCAACATCTTTTGTGCTTTGGGTTCTTTGGAACACATTTTGGAAAACAGTGCCCCAGGACAAAATAGTCTCCTTTTATCCACCCATGGTAATGTGCACTTTAGCATTTGACCTCCAGGAAGATGTTTATTTGAAGACCTTATTTAAAGCAAATAAACCATATATTTGCTTTAACTTGATGACTGTCTTATATTTACAAACATTCTGCTTTATACAGCCACATTCATTAACCCGATTGAGTCTTGAACAGCCCCCTGAGGGAGGCAGGCCAGATCAGAAAGGTTAGCCCCAGGTCCCACTTAGCAAACACCCACCCCCTCTAGCCTCTGTTCGGTGCTGTAACTTCAATGTTCCACATGAGTAAACTGAGGCATGATGGTGGAGAGTAACTTTTCTTAGAACAAGGTATAGGATCTGGGCTTCCATTTCAGGAGTTACTGTTCAATTGTTAATGATTTTAACAGATTCGATGTCTGTGGCCTGCATGTCCTTTCACATCTTGTGCTCTGAGTAATCAGCACTACCTGGAAGAGAGAAACAGAAGACTGGCACTCACAGAGGGGCGGGAGAGAGAGTGAGTATGAAAGTTCACCCCTCTCCATCTCCCCAAAGTGAAAACAGCCTGTCTTTGTCCCAACTGAAAAGGGTCAGACCTTGATACCTTGAATTATAGATAAGTTGCAAAACCAAAGAGGTAGCTCTAAACACTGAAACCAATTTTCGGGGAGAAAGACAGCCATCCACGGGCCCCTTCTCATAACTAACCATCCCTCATCAGTAGATCAGGGACCAGACATGTTCTTCTGGACCATGAAAGATCTGGAAAGACAGAGCCACATCAGAGTGCTGGCTTTGCACTAAATCCTCATGCTTCTATGTGGAATTCATCAGGAAGAAGGGAAGCCCTTCTTATTAACTATAACAAAATAGTAAACACTTCCTCTAACACTGGGATAGGAAGGTTTCATCAACTTATCGTGGCAAGGGATACAGATTATTGTTGTACTTTGACTCATCTCAATAAGCGAGTGGCAGAAGCTGACCCCTGACCCCTGTGGTTGGGGGTCATCCTCACTTCCCCACCTCTTACCCCACCATTACCCCAACACTCAGGAGCAGCTGCACGGAGCTCCCACAGAACGAGAGGAAGGTGAGGAGGAAGAAACAACGAGGTTGGGGATTTCGGATACATGGGTTGGTGAGATGATCACCCTCAGATTCTAAAATAGGCCAAAATGTAAGAAACAATAGTAATTATACAGGTGATACATTAATTCATTTTCATTATACTATTTTAACAATATAGAAGTTTATTTAGTTAAAATCGGAGTTCGCTCTTCACTTCCTTTCCTACCATAACTGTGAACACCTCAGAGAGTGTCCTGTCAGATTTTCCATCTGCATGACATGCAGATATACGCATGTAAACAATTTTGACCTAGATGGGTTTGAAAGTCCCTGCCCCCAAGATCTTTGCTGGAAAAAAATGATAAGGGAACATTTCTAGAAAAGATAGAAAATGACAGAGACTAAAGGCACTGCTACATCCCTAATCATGGTGCCAAGAGACTTACTTTACATCAAATTCCTTGGAACCAGACTCTGTGTCAGAGACTGTGGTACAGAGCAATTTGAGGAACACTCAGGAACAACCCCTGTCAGGGAAAAGGGAAAGCAGGAGGAGGCAGGTGAGGGAGTTGAAGTGGGGTGCGGTTGTAACAGAGACTTCCTCCTTCCCTTGGGGAGCTCTGGAGGTGGGATGCCCTTCTGAGCTGTCCCAAGTTACAGCAAGGGAGCCCAGCATTTCTACTCCTCAGCCAACTGATTGGCTGCGGGGTTCCCCAGAGGAATAGGAGTAAGATGGGGTAAGGCCACTTCCTTCTGCCAGGGCTGGTCCCAGAGAAAGTCCAGCTGTGGACCATCAGCAGCTGATTCTTCCTGGGCAGCTGGGACAATGGGTGCCTTGGTCTTGAAGCGGGAATCTGGGCTGCCCACCACAGCCTCTACCACTGGATCCTCAGATGTTTCAAAACATTCTCTCAGAAAATAGCATCTCTTCTAGAAAGAATGAGGCGTAAATGCGGTAGGGAGGAAACTTGTTAAGTGAACAGATAAGAGAATGTCATCACCCCAGTGTTGACACAGCTCCTGGATCTGAATGCCAAGGCTAATACTAAATGTTCCCACAACTTCCTAGGATGTTGCACTATGCCAGACCCTGGACAACGCCAGTCTCAGAACCACAACTATGATCACCAATAAGACAATAAGAAATGACTTTCCTTTCCCTCCTCCTTGGCCCAGGGTGTTGAGTTCTACTGGACAAATTCTACCTGTGTGTTTGGAAAGAAAAAAGCAAAAACTTTCTTTTCTTTATAAACAATAATAGAGCAATGGAAAGCCTTCTTGGAAACCTCATTGTTGCATCAGGCACAAACTTCCCAAGGCACATGCCCTTAGCCTTGCACCACAGCCAGCAGCCACACAGACCTGGAGCTCCTGGTGTCCTGTTCACCTGGCTGTTTTCTTTCCTTCTGGACTCAGCAAGAATGCCCAGCTCCAGCAAAGAGCTGAGATCCCAAGTGTCTGGGGTCAACATTGGTATTCTTTGGGTGACATGTTCAAAGTATCACATCAATTGAATTTTCCTGCAAACAATCATAATGAACATCCACCGAACCTTCCCAAACTAGGCCTTGGCCAGCGTGCCTTCCTAGGAAACCTTCCCAAGTTCCTTCAAGAAGGACTTCTATCCAGCAAGAAGTGTCCAAAATTGTACTTACTAATCTCAAAATAACACAATCATTATCAGTACTCGGGATGAAAATGGCCAATAAGTGTACCTCAGGGTTTTGGGCTCCTGCTCTGCAAAATGGGACGCTGCCTGCCTGCACTAAACTTTGCAGAGCAGGTCAGGGAATAGACAGTGCCTCTTGCAGCACTTGGGAAGATAAACTTTATAAACAAAAAGTAGAACCAACTGATCAACCTAGTAGCATGACCTTGTCCATCTGTTCTAGAACATCAGAGGAGATTTCCATTGTGATGGTGCAACTAGCACAGAATAAATTATTGTATGTGTTAACTCAAACACAAGGGCCTTTTTCCCTGTAGCTTCATAGAAATACAAAACTGTTTCTGAGGATCTAGGAGAAGATGGTCAGGGAAGGGTTGTTATTTAGGGGATTTATCTTTAAACACCTTTTTTTCCACACTTTTTAACAAAGATTGGTAATGTTTGGCCAATTTTCCACTTGCCAGTGACTTACAGGAAAATACTACAGAAAAACAAGGACCAAAGGGTCCCAATCATCTCTGCACCTATTTCTCCTGCAGGAATCTTGCATTCAAAGGGGGGATACAGTATATGTCCTACTCCATGATGGCTAACACCTGCAGAGCACTGACCCAGACCAGGAACTATAATGAAGCCCTTCACATGATTAAGTCACTTCATCCTTAGAATTACCCCGGTTTACTATTGTTATTCTCAATTTACAGATGAGAAACCTGAGGCCCAGAGTGCTAAGGGACCTGCAATCAGTGACCCAGGAGTCTGTGTACTTAATCATGATGCTATCCTGCTTCCGGAATGGAAAAACTTAACAAGCAGTGCTTTTACTTTGAATCCTTTCGTTGTCTCTATTTTCCAAATTCTCTTTGAGACAGGTAGAACTGGAGCTGCCCAATCCATGAAAACACTGGACCTCCATGACTTAATTGAGTCACAAAATTAATCAGTGATGGAACACAGAATGGAACCTAATCCAACACATAGCAAAGATCCTTACAGTTCAGCCAAGCAGACAGAAAACTCCGACTGAAGACAGATGTCTGCTCCCGATCAGAAGGCAAGCAGATCCACATGCTGGACAAGGGTGAGAGGTGATTGCTAAGCTCAGCCAACAGTAGCCCTAAGGCATGTCACATCCTCCCTCTATTTCATCCTCGGCAAGGGTTTGAACCTATCTGGGCCTCCTTCTAGGAGCAATGACATGAGTCAATATATTTCAAAAACAAAACAAGAATAGACATTTGCACTACCCTTAATCATTTCCAAAACATTCCAAATGCATCATCTCATTTAGCTCTTCTAACAGCCCTGTGAAGGAAGTTTTATGGTATTCATTTTAGAGATATAGAAACTGAGGCTCACAAAAGTTGTGATTGATCCAGACTCACATAGCTCAGTCTTCATGCTTGATCCCACGCTGTCTCCACTATGTTCTTTCAACTGTTTTCTGGTTCAAGATCCAGTGGTTGAAGGTCAAGTTCAAAGAGAAGGCTGGGGAAATCTAGACCTAGACCATCAAACCAGAAACTGCTCATCCCCAGTACCTCAAATATATTATTACCAAATGCAAGAGAATGTTGGTTTCCATTATTTAACCAAACAGGATCTGTTCCATGCACATTCCCACTGCTAATCAGACTTGGTGAATCACAAAAAGACTTCTTTTCCACGTTTTTATCTGTTTGCCTGATTCATGGTCCACTGGTTAAAACTCTGAGAGACCCTAAGATACCAGTGGTCAACTTGTGCAATCCAAGTATTATGTGACCAAAAGACTGAACTGCCCTAATACAGTGTTTTTATTTGTTTGATTTTTTTATTAAAACACCACCTGCCACCAAAATATAATGGCTTTTTTTTTTTTTTTTTTCTAGATGCAGTCTTGCTCTGTCACCCAGGCTGGAGTGCAGTGGCACAATCTCAGCTCACTGCAACCTCCACCTCCTGGGTTCAAGCATTTCTCCTGCCTCACCCTCCCAAGTAGCTGGGATTACAGGCGCCTGCCACCACATCTGGCTAATTTTTGTGTTTTTAGTAGAGACGGGGTTTCACCATGTTAGCCAGGCTGGTCTCGAGCTCCTGACCTCAAGTGATCTGCCTACCTCAGCCTCCCAAAGTGCTGGGATTACAGGCGTGAGCCACCGCACCTGGCCAATGTACTTTATGTTAGTAAGTCATTTATTCCTCCCAACAACCCTATGAGATAGTTACTATTGTTATCCCCATCTTACAGTTAAAAAAACTAAGACACAGAAAGGCTCAGGGACCTGCTTGTCAGTGTCAGAGCCATGATTCAGGTATGGGCATCTGATTCAGGACTCTACCCCTGATTGTGGACTCCAGAGAGCTTAGTAAGAACTTCTCAAGCAGCAGTTCTCTAGGATTTGACTAGAGGGTTTGGAGATAGGAGTTTTGTTGTTTTGTAGGGCTAATTTTTTTTTTTTTTTTTACAAGGTCTCACTCTATTGCCCAGGCTTGAGTGTGGTGGCTCAATCTCGGCTCACTACAACTTCTGCCTCCCAGGCCCAAGCAATCCTCCCACATCAGCCTCCCAAGCAGCTGGGACAGCTGGGACCACAGGCGTGCACCACCACACCTGGCTAATTTGTGTATTTTTTTAGAAACAGGGTCTCACCATGTTGCCCAGGCTGGTCTCAAACTCCTGACCTCAAGAGATCCTCCAGCCTCACCCCTCAAAGTGGTGGGATTACAGGCGTGAGCCACCGCACCCAAACTTGTGAGGTTAATGTTTTAAGTTTCACTTTTTGTTTATCAGTGAAGTTTATCACCCTATCTTATCACTACAGTTTTACTCTTTTGGCTCATAAAGAGACTCCTCCCGCTCATTAAAATATAAATCTTGGAAGGGCAATGTCGAGAACCTTTCTCAGCAAATATCTTAGTTCGCAAGTAACGAATTAGCAGAAAATGGAAATGAGCCTCTGGAGAGACTTGGCAATACCCGAGATGACAAAATGAGGGGAAAGGATAGGGAGATGGAAGGTTCCCAAAACCAAATGCCACCTTTCCTCTCTCCCCTAGCTCTTTATGGCACAGTGCACACCTCTATTAATGACCACTCTGCTTATCAAACAGAAATCTATGGAAGACATAAAGATGGATGGGTTGGTCCAGAGACAGAGGGCCTGGCTCTTAATTCCTCCAGGCCAGGCCAGCTGCTGTTCTCCTCACCTTTTGGCTCTACATGATTACCCCTACTTCTGATATAAAGACATGTCATCATGTCTTAAGCGGTAGCTCTCCCAATCTTAGCCAGGCTCAATCTTGCAACCTTTCCCTTAGCCAGACTCAGCCTCCCAGAGACCCCGAGAGAGGACCCCCACTTCTCCCTCAGCAGCCACTGCCAATTACCCAATACTTATTTCCTACTTCTTGGCAGTTTATTGTATCAGGTTATCTTACTTCCATCTGTCTGAGTCAGTCAAGTACTATTTTGAACAAGGCAAAATAGTAATTCGTATATCAGTAAGTAAACACGGAAATCACACCAACAACAAAGCCAGAAGCAATAATGATAACAGTAACCACAACAGTGACCATGTGCGGAATGCTCCTGTATGCCCTGTGCTTTACATATCTGATTTCATGTCACCCTCTCAACACACCTTTGAGGTAAGTATGTTTTACAAATGGGGAAACTGAGGCTCGGGGATTTAAGTAACATGCCCACCTCAACCAGAAAGTAGTAAGGCCCAGCTCCATCTGTGGGGCTGGCTTTCTGCAAAGTTCAGGCTTTTAATCCACTAGACTCTAGCCTAGACTCTTCAATCCACTCTACAACCAGGCAGGCTTTGGTTAAAGGAGTTGATGTATTTCTTTGTTTCTTCCAGAATACTTGCTAAATTGATGCACTGCTGTTGTTAAGAGTTCAGCCAACTACAAAGTTTGAAAGGAGAGTCCTCACAAGGCTTCCCTCACTTCAGACACTAACTGCAAGTTTGGGGGTATCCATGCCATCCTCATGACACGCCAGCTGGCTACTAATTTGGGGAGTTCACCACAAATACCCTCAGGTTTGATAATTCACTAGAATGACTCAGAGAACTCTGGAAGGAGCCATGCTTGTGATTTTGTTATAGCAAAAGGATACAAATTTAAATCTGCAGAGAAGAGACGCGTAGGGCGGAATCCAGGAGGGGTCTAAAGACAAAGCTTCTGAGTTTCCTCTCCCCATGGAGTCATGGATGGTGTTGCCTCCTCCCGGCCACAATGTGAGACGATGCACACAGAGTACTGTCAACAAAGGAAGCTCACCCAAGCCTTTAGTGTCCAGAGTTTTCCTTGGGGCTTAGTCACATAATGTCCACATGGTTGATTTTAAGTCTCCAGCCCTCAGTGGAGGCTCAGGCCAATATCTTATGCCTCTAGTTCTCATGGAGGTTAGAACTGATATGGTGGGTCCCAAAGCCCGGATTATGAAATGCACTATTGAACTGTTCAGTTGCCAAAGCCCCCAGACAAACAAAGACATCAGGCTGGACACTTCAGGGGCCTAGAGATTGTCTCGCAGGAGCCAAGGGCAAAGGCCAGACCCCTCTTTTGGTCAATTCTTCAGTACACAACTGTATATATAACACCAAAGTGCCACAACACAGATAAAAATAGAAAAAGAAAGAAGAGCAACAGAAGTAGAGAGAGAAAGGGATAATATCCACAATTTGAATTTTAGAGTGGAAATAAACTTCAAAAGAGCAAGTGCCCCAGTACCTGGGTTCAAGCAGATAACATATGAGACTATAATGAGAGAGTCTAGAAAGGTTGTCCAAGATCCCATTGAGGTAGACTGGAAAAGAGCCTGTGATTCTTGATTTCCTTTTTTTTTTTTTTTTTTTTTGAGATGGAGTCTCACTCTGTCACCCAGGCTAGAGTGCAGTAGTGCAATTTCAGCTCATTGCAACCTCCGCCTCCCAGGTTCAAGCAATTCTCCTGCCGCAGCACCCCCTAGTAACTGGGATTAGAGGCGCACGCCACCACGCTCGACTATTTTTTGTATTTTTAGTAGAGTGGGGGTTTCACCATGTTTGCCAAGCTGGTTTCAAACTCCTGACCTCAGATGATCCAACCGCCTTGGCTTCCCAAAGTGCTAGGATTACAGACCTGAGCCACCGTGCCTAACCTGATCCTTGATTTCTACTAAAAACATCCATTCCCCTCTATCATGATGCCACATATTCTCCCCTCCAAATCTCACTTGCTTATCTGAAATGTCACATCAGTAGCCTGGGGTTTGGTGACGTACACATCTCTCAATACACAGCATGTTCAACAGACCCTCCTTTCCCCTGCACCCACTGAAGATTCCAGGCAGGATCTTACAGTAGGTGGTCTACTATCACCTAGTTTCTCGACTGCTGAAGCCTGTGGGCTCACATCAAGATCTCTGGGGATCCAATCCACTCCAGAGCATCTGGGGAAAAGCCACCTGCTCCTGGATTCTAGGTGTGGTTCCAGAAGGGACCACCATCTCTGCTAAGACACATCATCCCTGCCAGGAGCATCTATGCAGGGCCAGGGAAACACCATGACAAGAGGAAGACTCAAGTCCTTACTCTGCCCCAACAAGCTCTTCTGGGTCTCCAGGTCTCCCTTTTATTCTTTGTGAAACGAAAGGCTTAGCTTAGAATCTTGATGTTCCAAGTGGGGTCCAACAACAAGCACAGGGCATTACCAGACTGCTTTCTGGAAATGCAGACTTTCCAGCCCCACCTCAAGACTACCACATTTAGGTCTGCATTTTAACAAGAACTCCAGGTGATTCCTGTGAGCATTAAAGTTTAAGAGACACCCACTTAGGGCATCATCTCTAGGTCCTTCCCAAGACCTACATGCTGTGATTCTTGAAAGGCTCAATTTCCAAACCTCTGGATTGAGACGCCTCTTAGAACTGGGGGAAGCCAAGCTTCTAATCAGGAGTGGTCAGAAAGTGGAGTCACAGAAGGCGTCTGTGAAACCCAAAGCCCTTGGACAGGCAACGCTGGGACCGGGAAGCTGGCGGAGGAGAGCAGTTCATTTTTTCCATAGGCATGCTGTGTGTGCCAGCTGAGGTCTTTAATGTAAACCCTCCTGTGCTCCGACCTAAACAATGAGCGTAATTATGGGCTCTCTTACCCCCTTCAGACACAGGGCTCGGGGTCGGCCCTCCACAGGGTCCTGCAGGAGGTCTTGTTTCTGAGTCAGGGGGGCCTCTGGTTAACCAGAGCAGACCCAACTCTGCGGGGCAAAGTTGACATACCAGCGTAATTACACGTAGGTTGACCATATTTACTGCAACTCTGTTGTTCTAGAATTTCAAACAAAGGCTGAACCCTAGGAAAACACACCACTAAGGAGAAGCAGATTGTCCTGAGTGATTTATTGAAGAACAAAAGTGAGGGAAAGAAAGAGAAGAGAATTATCAGAGACTCACACATACTTCCCTTTCCTCCTGTCTGGCCTAAGGAGAACAACCAGTGACCACCGTGTTCCGTCCCTCCCCAACGGAAAGGTCTCAAAACACTGACATTTCGCTTTTTCAGAGACACGTCTTCATGCGGCCACATCAGATCCCAAAAATCCATTTATACTCATTGGAAGAAAGCAGGCAGCAGCAGGGTCAGGGGGAGAGAGCTCTCCTCCTTCCTTCTGACTCACTTCACTCACTCCCCACTGCCTCCTCCATGACATGCACCTACATTTCGTACAGATATTTTCCAAATGAACAGAAACATAACCAAGGCTGGAATTTGGCTTTAGAGAAGCCAGAAGAACAGGTCAGGTATGTTACTATTTTTTTACTTTGGGAGGTGACTGGTAGGAAGGCTCTGAGTAAGAGCCAGAACTGTTTGGCCTCAGGTTTGTCCCATGTAAATTCATCACTGTGATGGAAAGCAGTGGCATTTCAAACGCGAAGCCGAGAATTTGCATTGACCCAGCAATTACAGGAAAGGGGCAGTTAGAAATCAGCAAAGTTAAGAAACAGCACCTCACCCAAGAATTAAAACTTATGTACATGTGATTTAGGTATTCCCAAGAGATCAGGGCTAGAGGGATCTCAGAGTATTTGCATGTAGTTGCCAACCCTGTCCCCACCCCAAAACACACACACACACACACACACACACACACACACACACACACACACACACAGTTACAATTATAGCTCCCTAGCCAAGGAACAGTTATCAATGCCTACCATATGCCTAACAGAGAAATAGGAGATAGGCTTCCCGTCCTTAGAGAGTTTATGACATCTCTGAAGAGACAAGATCAAGTGCGAAAGACAGATTGGAACACTACAAGAAGGAACCTAGCAAAGCTCCGAACTGCTTCATGGGCAGAACTGAGTACCTGATAGACCACTGGGTACCGGGGTCACCTGGTAGGAAGCAGATAGAGAATCGTTTACTATGGAGTTACACGGTAGTTACCAGAAATTTGTTTGTTTTCTTTTTTAAGTAGTTTTAAAAAATATTTTTCTTAGATATACTTACTGGCAGGGGAGATACTATGACCATGAAGGTAGTTTTCCGAGGATGAGGCGTATCCATTGCACCCTAGATGTGCTGGCCCCTGCGATTTCCCCAAATGTGGGAAACCTGACTGCATAATTTGTAGTAGTGGGGGACTGCATTCATGCTTAAAAAATAATAATAATAATAATTTGTTTTAGAAAGTGCCCAAATCTTCATCCTTTCCTATCAAGAAGGAGAGGACTTCTCTGCCAGAGTTCCAAGGCAGGGTCATGAGATTCCTAATTCAAAGTCTCATCAGGGTGGTCATCTGCCCTGCTCGTTGCCTAGTACTCAGAGGGTACATACTCCAGGGCCAGGTGGTGCCATGCAGATGATGAAATAACAAGTGATTGGGCTAATTAGCCTATTTACAATCATAAAATTGTGACAGAACCTTTTGCAAAACTACAGATGTTTTTAGTGTTCAGAAAGTCTGAAAAAGAACACAAAATTGGGATAGGATTTGGGTCCTACCAGATGTTCACAGAGGAAAAGTCCTGCTGAATGGAAAATTCTAAACATGGCCAGTTAGAAACTCTGTGGCCTTAAAGCCCATCTACAATCCTGAATAGTTCCTAGTGACATCACCTGAGGTCTCCAAGCCTGAGCAAAGGACAGGATCTGAGCTCAGAAGCCCTAAGTTGGGATGGGGCACCCTGGAAAGAACAAGGAGTGGAACTGTTCAGAAGTTCACCAGAGATTTATGTCAGCACCTTGACTCAGACGAGGTGTATGATATCCCAGACAAAGAAGGGAGGCATAGAATAGAAAAAAAGCAATAGAAAATGTCCTAGACATTTACCAAACTGTCTACAAGAACAGCAGCCTCCTCTTTTGTGAGCATCTTGCCCCCAACTCTGATTTTGTGGTTCTAGCACAAAAAAATCACAGTTACCCATCCTTCTGCCAGAGAAGAGGGCTCATGAACTGAACTGGACAGTTTCCCCATCCCTCTGATTGGCCCAAGGATTGGCATGGGACTGAACAGGGAAACTAGGATTTTCCCCAAGAGGAAAGAAAAAAAAAAGAAAAAAAACGTTTTACGCTCTGATCACATGAATCAATAAACACCCAGCCCTCCTTTCTTCTTAAGCTGGTCCCAGTGAAAGTTCTACCACGTACAACCAGTGGATTTGTGACTAATAAAGGAAGCATGTGGAATTCTCACCAGTTGCCTTCTGGTTTGTATCAGACTCCTACCCTGTGGGTAGGTCCTACAGGACACCCTCTGGAAGAGGGAACCATAGCTCAAGGGTGATGAAACAGGAAAGTGGCAGACTGGAGGGGGCAGGTTCCTGCTAGTGGTGATAGCGACATTGTCTAAGGCATCGTGGTGAGACAGTCGTGGGACACTGAGCTAACGTGCCACCCAGCAAGGCTGGTGTTCTGCTCAGGGGCACTCTGTGAGCAGAGGTGATGAGGACAGAGTCTCGTGAGCCCCTCCAACTAAAAGCTGCCCCTACCACTCCCAGCCACCTGCTTTCCAGCAGAGCTAGCAGGAGAAGCCACAACCCACCACCCTTACACACCTCCGGCAAGCACTGAAAAGGGAGTCCGAGGTATTCATCCATTGAGAACATGAGAAATCTGCATTTTAATCCCATTTTTTACCAAAGATGGGAACTTGGTTAAGTAACAAAATCATTTGGACCTCTCTTTACTCATCTTTACAATGGGGATAGTGAAAGAACATGGCTCCTCAGACTGTTGTAGGAATTAAGTGTGATAATGTATCAAAAGCATTCAGCACCATACCAGGCATGGTTGAGATTGTCATCACTATTATTGTGGTCAGTAGTATTAGGAAGTGCTCTGAAAATTGTACTCTGTGAAATAAGTCAGGATCTGACATTGTAAAATCAAAAAGTGCATTCTCCCTGGGAAATAGCTAGCAGCTCCTAGTGGCAAATTCCAGGCTTTGGGTCTATTTTTTGCCTTTATATACTTTCTCATTTATGTTTTGATTTATGAAAACGCATCCATCATTTTCTAAGGAAAGCCTCCAGACACATGAACAAAAATGATAAAAATGCACAACAGAAACAAATAAAACCATTCAGCATGGCTAACAAGTCAGGCATTTGGCCCCAGCGGGGTAGATAAATCTAGAGCTGGGCTCAGCACCGGGACCCAAAGGTCAACAGGCTGGGACTTTGCTGAAGAAATAGAAGAAAGGGGATTCTGGAGCTTCAGCTAACAGCCTACCTCAGATCTTCTGAGAGCCTAGGAGTGAATCTTCCAGAGGCAGCCTCCAAAAGGGTCTCCAAGAGACCAGTCCAGAAACCTGTGCACAGCTGCCCTCTCTGCTGCCTCACTAGTCAGTGGGAGAACCAGCAGACTTCTCCAGCTATGCCAGGCACCCCGTTTACCCCCGTGAGGGAGGGGCCATCTTGGGGAAAACCACTCAGTTAAGAGAACTGGGGCTCCCTAGGGAACCTGTCAGCCATCCTTCTGTCTTTATCCCCTTACTCCAGAGGCATTGCTATGAGGGGACTCCCCTCCCCAAAGAATTTGCTTCAAAACTCAACATTTCTAGCTTCCAATACAGACCTCTCATTGTTGTTCGAGGCTGGGAACATGTGAGAGGAAAAGTGAGAAGGAATCCCAGCAGAATTAGGGAGGGATCCACATGGGGTGAGATGGGTTGGGGCCCTCGCTAGCAGAGCACAGGTATCTCCATAAAACCCTGGCTAGCCCACAATGGTTAACAGGTCCACCATGGTTGACAAGGCATCTTGCAGAGCCTTTCCAAGGTGATATTCTAGGGGATGACACTCTAGAGGTGTCACATTGGAACGGCTCTGCAAGATGCCTTTCTGCCCAGAATCTGAGGGGATTCTTAGTTATAGATTGTTCTGGCTATAATCCACCAAACAAGGGGGTAATTCATAGGCTGTAAAGAGACCAAAAAGGTGGCCCAGTATGAACACTAGGGCCCGTGTGTCCAGTAGGGCTGCCCAAAACTAGATAACACCTGGCAGAGCCAATCAGATCTTCTGTTGGGACATCTGACTGAGACATGGGGAGCTGTCATCAAAGAGTAATGGTACATGTGGCAGAACAGAAAAGAGTAGCCAGCACTCCAACTCCCCAACACCAGAGTGGACAAAAAGGGGCAAAGCCCCTGCTAATAACAAGTATTCATAATAACAGTATCCATGGAGCCACAGTTGACAACAATACTCATTGTGCATAACTTTGTGCCTGGCACTGTTAGGTTCTTGTGCACAGGATCTCACCGAACCTTGACAAGGACTCCACATGGTCAGTGTTATTATTGTCAGCACTGTATAGATGGCAGGAAACTGAGGCTAGAGAGGTAACACAGCAGTAAAGGGCAGAGTTGCAATCTGAACCCAGGCATTTTGATTATGGAACATGGGGTTTTATTTACTAGATTACACAAACTCCTGTCCAATCCCATATGGCCATGGACGATACCCCAGTTCTTGGTGAAGCCCAGCTGTGACTGCTGAGAAGATTTACCGTTCTTCCTCACTTCCTGGCATGTACTTCCAATAATCTCCTATCACCTAAAGCAATGGGATTATGCCAAAGTCCCCTTAAACTGCAAGCATCTAACTAATACGGGGACACAAGTGTTCCAGAGAAGTGGCTAGTAACAGCAAAGAATGACTGACCCTTCTAATAAGGCTTGGTGGCCCCCTTTTACCCTTCTGAACCTTAAAGGAAGAAACACGAGCTGAGACATTCTGGACAGTTGTTGACCTCTTCATTTCCATCTTCTGGTCCTCATAAGGGCCTTCCCTGAAGCCAACTAAATCCTTGGACAGAGAGGACCTGTGCCCTGTGCTGCACAGTAGACAGCTCCTCTCCTGAGAAGGGCTGCTGGCAAGGAGGGGCCAGTGACCCAGACCCAGTTAGCCAGATCCTCCCTGGTACAGTCTGCTGATGTCATTGAAGAAGGCCATGTCTTCTCATCTCAGCTGCTGGCCTATGAGCCTGGGGCTGCCTGCCTCCTGGAAAGTGATAGAGGGAGAAGGAGAGAGAACCCCGACAACCTGGGCCGGGCATGGTGACTCACGCCTGTAATCCCAGCACTTTGGGAGGCCGAGGCAGATGGATCACTTGAGATCAGGAGTTCGAGACCACCCTAACCAACATGGCGAAACCCCATCTCTACTAAAAAAAACAAAATTAGCTGGGCATGGTGGCGCATGCCTGTAATCCAGCTACTAGGGAGGCTGAGGCAGGAAAATCACTTGAACCCGGGAGTCGGAAGTTGCAATGAGCTGAGATTGTGCCACTGCATTCCAGCCTGGGCCACAGAGTGAGACTCCACCTCAAAAAGAAAATAAAAGAAGAGGAGGGGAGGAGAGGGGGAGGGCGAGCTGAGGGGAGGAGGGGAGGGAGAGAGGAGGGGAGAGGAGAGGAGAGGAGAGGAGAGAGAGGAGAAAAAAAAAAAAACAAATGAGAAGGAGAAGGAGAGAGAAGTAGAAGAGAAGAGGAAGAGAAGAGAAGGAAAGAAAAGGGAGAGCTGTGAGCTGTTGGCGCTGCGCCCCCTTGTGGCAGGGGAGATGAGGCATTTGTGTGGCCAACAACCTGTAAAGGGAAAACACTTCCCACCTACTCCAAGGTGACTCAAGGTGGAGGTGCCACAATTAGGGGGAAAGACTTCTAGCCAAGCACAGAGGAAGGGCATGAAAGAACTTTCTAATAGCCTCAAAGCAAGATCACACAAAGATTCTGCAAGACATTTTTCTTTTCTTTTCTTTTCTTTTTTTTTTTTTATTTTATTTTATTTATTTATTTATTTATTTTTTTGGAGACAGGGTCTCACTCTATCACACAGGCTGGAGTGCAGTGGCACAATCACTGCTCACTACAGCCTCAACCTCCCAGCCTCAAGCAATCCTCCCAGCTCAGCCTCCCAAGCAGCTAGGACCACAATGTATGTGCCATTATGCCTAATTTTTCTATTTCTTGTGGAGTCAGAGTGTCCCCATATTGCTCAGGCTGGTCTCGAACTCCTGAGCTCAAGTAATCCACCCGCCTTGGCATCCCAAAGTGCTGGGATCACAGGCGTGAGCCACCTAGCCCAGCCACAACATTTTTCCAGAAGACAAATGGACTAACCTCATATTGATCCTGGGACCATGAAAATAGGGCAGCCAGCAAGACTGGAGCCAACTATATAGACTCTACTTCATAAATGAAAACCTCCAAAAAGCCCAAATTTAGTATTTTCATGTTCATGTTCATGTGAAGGACAAGCTTCCTCCTCCATTGAAAGGAAAGGAAGGGAGAAAATTTACTCTGGGTGGCCAGAGCTTTTCCCTGGAATGACCCAAAGGGCTTCTCTGTCCCCAGAGAACTTGGGTTTGGCCTCTAGGGGACCATATATAATATTTTCTAGGTCCCTGTGAGCACAGTCTTGAGGCACTGGAGATGGGAGGTCAGATTTGGTTTATATTCACAGGCAAAATTGAAGTTAGAACTCACCCCAACTCAGCAGAAAGGAGACTGCAGGACAGTGAGGGCTCGAGGAGTAACTATGAGGTAGCTTAAGTGAACTTCACACAGAACACAGTAGGTTTTCTTGTTCTAAGTAACTATCTTAACAGTTTCCAGTTTTACAAATTTAAAACAGCTAAAATACACACACTTATATTTTCTAGTTTTTGCCGATGATGCTGAGGCAAGTTAAGAGGGAAGATGCTAACCACAAAAACCATCCTCATTTTCATTACTAGGTGGACAGGGAGGAACTGAGGCTGGTCTTGCCCTGTGCTACATAGTAGATAGCTCCTCTCCTGAGGAAGAGCTGCTAGCAGGGAGGGGCCAATGACCCAGGCCCAGTTAGCCAGACCCTCCCCAGTACGGTCTGCCGATGTCATTGAAAAAGGACATGTCTTCTTATCTCACCTGCTGTCCTGTGAGCCTGGGGCTTCCTGCCTCATGGAAAGTGAGAGACAGAGAGGGAGATAGAACCCTGACAACCTGGGCCGGGTGCAGTGGCTCACACCTATAATCCCAGCACTTTGGGAGGCCAAGGTGGGTGGATCACCTGAAGTCAGGAGTTCAAGACCAGCCTGGCCAACATGGTGGAACCTTGTCTCTACTAAAAATGCAAAAATTAGCAGGGCATAGTGGCACGTGCCTGTAATCCAGCTACTCAGGAGGCTGAGGCAGAAGAACCCCATGAACCCAGGAGGCAGAGGCTGCAGTGAGCCAAGATCGCACCACTGCACTGGGCAACAGAGCAAGACTCTGTCTCAAAAAAAAAAAAAAAAAAAAAAACTGACAACCTGGTGCCAACCTCTGGATCCAGCTGTTCCTGTATCCCATGTTCCTCTGCATTTCCAGGATCCAGTTGTTCCTATATCCCATGTTCCTCTGCACTTCCGGGATCCAGCTGTTCCTGTATCCCATGTTCCTCTGAACTTCCCAGTTACATGAGCCAATAATTCCCTTTTTGTTTATTACTAGTTTGAGTTGAGTGTCTGTCACTTATAACTTAAATAAGCCCGCCTACAAATTCCAGCCAAGGCATTCATCTTCTGGCAAGCCTCTTTAAAGAACCTGTAGGTTCTGCTTTTGAACACGAAGCTCCCTGCTTCATTTGATCACTGACTACCAGAGAATGCAAACTCCTAGACAACATGAGCACAGCAAGTACTTTATCCTCAGTCCCTCCCTTGCCTCTGACTGTCAGCCTTTTTGATCTGGGCTGTCAGCCTTCAAACCCAATGCCAATCCCATCCCCACTTCCCACCATCATTACCATTGTCTCTCTTCTTTGTCTTTGTCAAAGTACCTCACCAGTGAAAGAAAAGTGACCTCTGCTTCAAAAATGAATAACTGCCACAAATATGGAGAGCTGCAGCAAAGGAAACCACACCTGCTTTGATAAACACCATGCCGCTGCTGCTTGGTAATGATGGTCTCTCCCTGGTGGAGCATTCTAGGGTAGGATGTTTACAGAGAAAAGGCAGGCAGGTGCCAATGCTGGAACATCAGGCCAAATCCCAGGCTTCCCCAGCCTTCACTCATTCTCATGCACAAAGTAGAGGCCCTACAATTGCTTCCTAAGACTCAGTTTCCTTATAGGTAAGCTGGAAAACATTTAGTATTAACAACCACCAGAGCTATGTCAAAGGAGAACCATCCAAAACATTGCTGAGCCTTGACGAAGATGAACAGCACTCAGGGGAAGAATTCTAGGTGGATCTTTGGGTAAAAGGAACCCTGAAAACAGCAACAATCCAGTAGGTGACATGTAGGGCGTGTCCCTCGCCTTCCTGGACTGGTGCTCAGCATTCCACTCGTGTGATCTCATTTAATCCCCACAACACGCCCATGCGGTGGGAAGTAATTATCATCTCCGCTTTACAGAGGAGGCTCCTGAGTCTTCAAGAGAATGTGAGACTTGTCCACAGTCACTCAGTAGTGCAGCCACAGTGACCTTGAAGTCAGGCCCAGTGTCTGGCCCTTATGACTGTGCCATCCCAGGGATGTAAAAGAACTCGGCAGTTGCTCAGAATACCCGTTTTACCATCTCAACAACGTAGGCAATCAGGACTGCCTTGCTTCCTGCCAGGTTCCTAAGTGAATCAGTGTGCATGACTTTGAGAAACAGAAAGCTCTACAAAAATACTGGGTATTACTACTGTCTAGGCAATGCAGTCAGAGGTGATGTTGATGGTGGTGTCCTGTTTTACTCACCTCACTCTCAGAAGATGCTAATCACATGGGTGGGAAATTTCATTAAACAACTGTCTCCTGGAGGTAGATGTTCATCCCAGAGCAGCTTGGCATTTAGTCCCTTCTCCCCAGCTGGCCTGCAGAATCCTGGTGAGCAGCGCAGGCCAGTGCTCCAGAAGTGCTGGGATGGAAGGTCTTGAGGTTAATCCCCTTCCAGCATTCACTATCCATGTACACTCTAAGCTTCGCTTCCTCATCTGTGAACTTTCTCATCTGAGGAAGGGCTGCTGGCAGGAAGGGGCCAGTGATCCAAGTCCAGTTAGCCAGATCCTCCCTGGTACAGTCTGCTGATGTCATTGAAAAAGGCCATGTCTTCTCATCTCAGCTGCCGACCTGTGCGCCTGGGGCTGCCTGCCTCGTGGAAAGTGAGAGAGGGAGAGGGAGATAGAACTTTGGCAACCTGGGCTGGGCTAGGTTATAATAATACCTACTGTAGGTTATAATAGTACCTAACCGTGAACTGGGAACCATAATAATACCTACTAAGGGTTTTTTAGGAGATGGGAAGTTTGCCTTCTACTTTTTTTTTGAAACTACAAAATACTTTAGACATCCAAAATATAAGTATTAATATATAACCCACCAGCAGCTTAAGAGATAAAATGTTGTAACTGATGCACTCCTGCCCCAGTTCCATTTCTTTCCTTTCATTACCAGAGGCAACCATTCTCCCAAGTTTGACATAGATCAAGACTTGGAAAACTTTCTGAAAAGGGCCAGATGGTAAGTAGTTGCAACTTTGCAGGCCACACGATCTGTGGCAAGTATTCAACCCTGTCCTTGGAGTACAAAGGCAGCCATAGTTGATAAGTGAAAGACCAGGTGTGGTGGTATTCCAGCAAATTTTATTTATGCACACTGGAATTTGAATTTCATATAATTTTCAAGTGTCACAAAAGAGTGTCCTTCTTCTGATTTTTTTTCAACTATTTAAAATTGTAAAACCCATTCTTAGCTCACAAGCCACACAAAAGCAGTGGTGGGCTGGACTTGGCCATGGGCATAATTTGCCAGCGTTGGTATATATCATTCCCATGCATATTTTAATATTACAACTCCGTATGCGTTTATCCATAGAGAGTATTGTTTAGTGAGTCTTAAAATTTCATATAAATGGTATTATATGGTACTTTTGCTTCTACAGCTGATCACTCTTTTTCAACATCATATTTGCTGAGATTTATGTGAGTTATTACATGTAACTTCAGTTGATTCATCTTAACTACTATATAGGAACTCACCATATGACTTTACCACAACTTATATGTAGGATTATTTATAGGATTTTACTGTATGAATTCACTACAACTCATTTATCCCTACTCCTCTCAGTGGACATTCAAGTTGTTCTATAGTTTTACAAACAATGCTGCAAGAAGCACCTTCTGCATATCTCCTTGTGCATGTGCACCAACGCTGCTGTAGGATTGCTCTTCCTAGTACAATTCCATGATCACAGGGTGTTTGCTGGTCACATAAAGCCAGGAAGGAAAGGGCTCACACCCAGCACCTTGTGGATCAATCACTGGCAACTCCTGTTCCTCTGGAGCCCCCTCAAGCACTGGACAGAGGAATGAGCATATATAAGTGCTTAATACACACTTTTTCACTTAATGCAAAAAGACAGAGGGGTTGGAGGCAAGGGGAGGGAGAGCATTAGGACAAATACATAATGCACGCGGGGCTTAAAAACTAAATGACAGGTTGATAGGTGCAGCAAACCACCATGGCACATGTATACCTATGTAAAAAACCTGCACGTTCTGCACATGTATCCCAGAAATCAAAGTAAAATTTTAAAACCAAATAAATAATAAAAATTTTAAAAGGCCATCATGGAAAAAAAACTGTGGGACAAACAATGGGACCTGTGAGTGATCAGGGAGAGGAAAACTCAGAGCAAAGTCTCCAAGAATGGCTTTTTTAAAAAGCAACATAGGGCTTGAAGTTGGGAGGGATGGATGGAAAACAAATGCTTCTGATGAAGCCACTGACCTAAGTGGGCTCCGAGGTGGAAATGAACATGCCATGTGCAAGGAAATCCAGGAGACCAAGTTGGCTGGAGTATTTGCAAAGTTCCTTTGGCAGGCATTGAATGCCAGGCAGGGGGCATGGGGCTTGGCTTGCTGGTCAGTGGGAGCACAGGAAAAGGCCAGCCTAGGATGGCCAGGGCTACCCACTGAGGATGTTAACTCAGCTGGTCCTGTGTGGTGGAACCTTGGGATCAGAGCCTGAAATCACACATACCATGAAACTGGTATGTTGGTGTTGTGGTTCTTCCAAGGCCAAGCCAAGCCTAATAGAGCTTGACTTTTTTACATCGTACCTTTAAACCAATTTAACATTTGTGACTCAGGCAGAAGTGGATATACTATTATTCATCCAGCTGAGACTGTGGAGGCTCACACTTCCCACTGTACACATAAGACAAACAATGATTGCTATTAAGGGAGAAAACTATGTTTGACATGAAATCAGAGAAAAAGAAAGAAGAACAAAGAAAATCAACAGCATCTCTCCATTCTTTCATTCAGCATATACATATTTATTAATCCCTTTTTGTGTGTGCCAGGTACAGCAGGGCCACAGGAATGTATAAAGCATGGCATGTATCATCCACCCGATGGGTTGAGAGGGCCACTGTTGTTTTCCAATAGTAATACAAAGCAGCATAGGGTAAGTGCCAGAACTAATCTTTTGAACAATTAACATAATAGAAGTTCAACGGAATAAAGAAAGGCTAAGGAAAGCCTGGAAGAGGCACTTCCAGTTGGTTTTTTGAAGGACTTAGAGGCAGAGAGGGAACAGGAGGGAACCTCAAACAGACTGGGAGGAGCAGACATATGGCAGTGAAAATGAGCAAGACATATTTGGGCAGAGTGAGGCCCAGAATGGCAGGCTCCTACACTCACTGTAACGCAGCAGCACCCAGTGCTCCTGATTTGGGAATGCAGGCTGCCCCACACACCAATATTCTCTCTTCCCCCAGCATCCTGGTGATACATCCTGTCCCCATCTCCCTCTCCCTCTTCCCAGACTCCTGTGGAGCCAGGCACCCTGGTATGTTGGCTCTGTGGTTTGCTGGCCTTGTTACCTCAAGCAGATTGTGTAACCACTCTGAAATTTCATTTATTTGATGGGTAAATGGAGTCGATCATGCCTCCACTCACTCAGCTGTTGTAAATATTGAAGAGATCGGCCACGTTGGGTCACTCTGTAAGTAGGAAAGGATCCTTCCTGCAGACCTGTGCCACCATCATGTCTACTGTGAAGTTTCTACATAAACATCTGGAGTACAGCCAGATGCAAAATCTGAAAGGATACCATGAAGCCATAAGCAAGAATATTTCATTTAAAATGGAAGCTCCAGCCATGGATACTCTGACTTCTGCGATCCTGGCCCTCATCGCCATATCTCCCGCATTGCCATGCAGACAGAAAGACTAGATAGGGCTGACGGATGGACATCCAGAGAGTTGGTGGCAATTGTTTAGGTTATGTCCAGAACTACCGCCTTGCTGCTTTGCGTTTGGGCAGGACACCTTCTCTCTCTGGGTTAAGTGTGAATGGCTCAGAAATACATGCTAAAAGTTCTCTCCAGGACCTTTCCCAGGTTGGGGCTAGAATCCTGGATGATGGTGTCTTCAAAATGGAATTTCCACACCCCGAATGCTGCACAAGATGAGCCACTGGAGTGTGGGGAGAAAGAATTGGAGCTTCTACCTTCAGTTTTTCTAATATATAATTACATTCATTTTCTGTTGCCACCAGAATAAATTACCACAAACATAGCAGCTTAAAACAGTCCAAACATATATCAGTTTCTATAGGCCAGTTGAACTCAGTGGGATCCTCTGTTTAATGTCTCAAAAGACAAAATCAGGGTATCTGCAAGGCCCGCTTCCTCCTAAAGGTTCTGGGGAAGAATGCTCCTCTAGCTTGTCCAGGTTGCTGGCTGAATTCGGTTTCTTGTGGCTGGAGGACTGTTATCTTTTCCTTGTGGCTGGCAGTCTTTGTTCCCAAAGGTTGCCTGTGTCCCTTCTCATGCTTTCCAGGTGGGCTCCCCAGAAACAGGAGGTCGGGTCTTTCTCACACTTCAAATCTCTCCAACGACCTCTTTTGTCACATCTCTTTGACTCCAGCCAGAGAAAGTTCTCTGCATTTGAAGTCTCATGGGATTAGATTAGACACCTGGATAGTGCAGGGTACTCCCTCTAATTTAAGGTCTTTAACCTGAATCATGTCTGCAAAGTCCCTTTTGCCATAGAAGGTGACATGTTCACTTTCCAGGGATTCAAGCATAGTCACCTTTGGGGGGCATTCTGTCTACCACAATCCTCAAGGAAAAGGCTTTACACTCAGTGACTACTGCTGTGGGACACAGGGTCAAGGTCACATGTGATACCTGAGATGTCTCGAGGGAAAGATGGGAATCTCACGACAAGGAGCAGTTGACAGTGACACCCTCACTTGCTGGGTTGCTTTTAGCACATAGTGACAGATGAAAACCTGTGCCTTCACAGTGGCCAGTATTCAAAAATGAGAGTCCAGTTCCCTTCTTCTGTTTAGATTTATATGTCTTACATATCTTTCTCAGCTATAATCGCCCAAGTATTGAAAATCAGAGCCAGGCTTTTGACTCACTGTGCCACAAAGTATTATATATTAAGATTTTTTAAAATAATCATGCCTATCCAGTCCCATTGCTCTCACTAGAAATTTGATTAATTTATTTTAATGAGAACAAAAAGGGTTTCAGATAGTTAATAAACTTTTTTTTTTTTTTTTTTTTTTTTTTTTTGGAAAAATTTTTTTTTTTTTTTTTTGAGACAAACTTTTGTTCTTGTTGCCCAGGCTGGTGTGCAATGGCCCGATCTCGGTTCACTCTAAAGTCGGCCTCCTGGGTTCAAGCGATTCTCCTGCCTCAGCCTCCTGAGTAGCTGGGATTACAGGCGCCCAACCACCACACCCAGCTAACTTTTTGTACATTTAGTAGAGACGAGTTTTCACCATGTTGACCAGGCTGGTCTTGAACTTCTGACCTCAGGTGATCCACCCACCTCGGCCTCCCAAAGTGGTGGGATTATAGGCGTAAGCCACCACGCCTGGCCCTATTTTTAAAGATTTATTTCATCTGCATCCATTTTTAAATTTGTGTTTAGATATATGTTTTTAAAAATACAGAATATATTAGTACAAAAGTATGTGTACAAAAGTTATAATAAGTATATATGTGTTAGATGTGCATTCTCTAAAATGTTTTTATTGATGAAGTTGCTCAAGTAAGGTTTGGAAGATAAAGCTTTGGGTCACAAGACAGACATTGTGCTGGGGTAAACACAAACCTTCTGGAGATATTTTAAAGCGTCCTCAAACTTCCTAAATATGCTTGTTTCAAAATATTTGGTTCTTGGGTTGTGCTCAGTTTTACAGGCAATTTAGAGAATTTCTTTTCCAAGTAGCCCCTTCCCTACACCCTCTTGTATTAGCTGAAAAACGTTAAGAAAAGAAAATGGGGCCGGGCGCGGTGGCTCAAGCCTGTAATCCCAGCACTTTGGGAGGCCAAGACGGGCGGATCACGAGGTGAGGAGATCGAGGCCATCCTGGCTAACATGGTGAAACCCCGTCTCTACTAAAAAATACAAAAAACTAGCCGGGCAACGTGGCGGGCGCCTGTAGTCCCGGCTGCTTGGGAGGCTGAGGCAGGAGAATGGCGTAAACCCAGGAGGCGGAGCTTGCAGTGAGCTGAGATCCGGCCACTGCACTCCAGCCTGGGCGGCAGAGCGAGACTCAGTCTCAAAAAAAAAAAGAAAAAGAAAAAGAAAAGAAAAGAAAAGAAAATGGAGTTCTCTTTCAGGTACCGTTTCCTGAGGTGCAAAATGAGAGACGGGGTCTGGGCCTCCTAGTTTCTTGTGTTTGGGTCCAGCAGGAGTTGAGAGCCTCTGAACGGCCATGCTGGGGGATTTCCTGTGCAAGACTTTACACATTTGAGGTCCCATCAATCCGGCACCTATGGGACAGGAAGCCAACAAGGTTTGTGGAGCCAGATAGCCAAATAAAAAAGAATCACCTTTTACTTTCCTGAAGTTAATTAATGCTGAGTGGAGCAGGCCAAGTACAAAAACTGATCAGGCTTTCTCGGAGCAAAGACTCCACATTTTACCCACAAAGCCAAATAAGCCTGACCCTGGGACCCCCACAAATGCAGGTCAGGCCTAGTTGGGAGGTACAGAGGAACTAACACTTTTCCCTTCACACTCCTTCTGGTGTTTCCCTTCTGGGTCTTATTTTATTCATTTTCCAGTTTATAAAACACACTCACCGATGGGCCCTTGGGGCACATGTGGAAAAGCTTAAAAGACACAAGTACAAAAACAGACTGACTTAGAGTCAAGAACCAAAACCCTAAGAATTCTCCTCCATCTCGCCCCCACCCCCTACTCCTGCCCGAGTTACATTATGGGCCTTCCCCTCCCATATTTCCTAAAAGGGCCATAAAGTTGGGCTTTTTCCAAAGGAAAGGGAAGTAGGTATCAGAACTATTCTCTTAATATCTTGATCTAAGGTTTTCTCGGAGCCTGGTGCTGTAGCCTGAGGTGGTTTGGCAAAGAGGTTGCTTGAACAAAGAGGTCAGGCCTCAGCAATGGGCAGTGAGGTCTCTGCTCCGAAGCCCTGGACAGCCTCCAGAACATCCGGGTCACTCCTAAGAATCCAGGATCCAGACCCGGTACACACATATCAGAAGCTCAGATTTCCCACATCAGGAAGGGAAATAAAGACTACATTCTTAGGCCGGGCGCCGCGGCTCACACCTGTAATCCCAGCACTTTGGGAGGCCGAGGTGGGTGGATCACGAGGTCAGGAGTTCAAGACTAGCCTGGCCAAGATGGTGAAACCCAGTCTCTACTAAAAACACAAAAATCAGCCGGGCATAGTGGCAGGCACCTGTAATCCCAGCTGCTCGGGAGGCTGAGGCAGAGAATTGCTTGAACCCAGGAGGCAGAGGTTGCAGCAAGACTCCATCTAAAAAAAAAAAGTCTCCGTTCTTTGAGGGCCTAAACAAGATGCTTTCAAAGGCCCAATCTTCCCTCCCTTTTAAAAAGTGTGCTCTCAAAATTATTTTAATCTGCCCTGTTAAACAGCTGACTGATCATCTGATGAATGGGAATGAAAAAATAAGTAGTCCAGACACGATTCCAGCATGGAAAGGCAGTGCCATGCTCTCATTCCTTCTTTCGTTAAATACATATTTGTTGAACACCTACTATATGCCATAGGCTAGAGCTACATCTGAAAACGAAACAGACTTGCCCCTTCTCCTGTGGCTTTTACAGTTTAATGGGGAAGACACATTAACCAAATAACTAAGTAATTTAATGTGGGCCTCGTGAGCTTTAGGGGAAACTGACCTCATCTGGGGGGTCAAGGAAGGCCTTTCTGAGGGCAGACATTCAAGCTGGAAACTGAAGGACACATGGTGTTAACCAGGTGAACGGTGGAGGAAGAGCTTTTGAGGCAGGCACCGTGGAGGAGGCTGAAGGGACCAGAGACCACCACAGGCAAAGACCACGAGGTGCTGTCACCAGGCCTGGCAGGTCACGCTCTCAGGGTGCAGCATTGTCCCAAGTGCAATGAGCGGACTAACGTGATCTATTCATGTTTTTTAAAAGAACGCTCCCAGGGCTGGGCACGGTGGCCCACACCTGTAATCCTAATGCTGTGGGAGGCCAAGACAGGCAGATTGCCTGAGCTCAGGAGCTCGAGACCACCCTGGGCAACATGGTGAAACCCTATCTCTACTAAAATACAAAAAAAAAATAGCTGGGCCTGCTGGTGTGCACCTATAGTCCCAGCTACTCAGGAGGCTGAGGCATAAGAATTGCTTGAACCCGGGAGGCAGAGGTTGCAGTGTGAGCCGAGATTGAGGCACTGTACTCCAGCCTGAATGACACAGCAAGACTCTGCCAAAAAAAAAAAAAGAAAACCTCTCCCTAGAACTCGTGTTGTTCCTGGAGCTCTGAGAAAACGTGGTTTGAAAAGGGCCAACCTGAGGAATCAGGGTCGTGGTCTTCATTTCCATCAATGATTGACTTTTGTGATCACAGGAGTTGCATTCAGATGGTTTGCTGAGAATGTTGCTCTGGCAGACACGAAAGAGAATGTGGGAAACACAGGCACAGTTCTGGGGCGCCATGAATGTAGACAAAACACACTCAGCAAAGCAACAAATCCCCACACTGGGTAACCAGGAAAGAGATGAGTGTGGTCTTCCGGTGAGACCCGTTCTTTCTGAGGGGCACTGCAGGCACCAGAGGCCCCTGCTCACTCATGACTCCCTCAGCCAATCTCCGCCTTCCGCCGGCCAGCCAGACTCCTCAACCGCCAGAGATTAGAAGAAAATAAGGCTGTCCTATTGCCTCTAAATCAAGTGATGAAGCATGACAACTGTCAGGACACTTTTTTAAACGATTTGTCCTGAGGTCTGTGAACACATTCTTCCTGAGGCAAAGGAAAACAAAACAAACCAAACCATCGTGCACAGCTTTGGGCACACCCGTCTCAAGTGTCCCTGAGGACCAGGATCTTTGACTCCTCCTGCCCAGAGGAAGCTTCCAGAAGAACACTGTTCTCCAGTGGCTGTTGGGCTGTGGTATTTTTCACAGGAAAGGGAAGTAGGGTCTCTGTGAGAATCGGCCACCTGCCCCAGGTCCCCCCAAAGTTGACATAATGCCTGGACTGTATTCTGCTCTAGCTCTCTTCACAAACCCTGAGCGGGGAGAGGGGCAGTGCTCTGTGATTTATTCATCCTGCTTCCATCCTTCATGCAGTGCATGAATAAATGAAAGAAAAGGTGTACTCAGCTGAAAGGAAAATAAAAAAGAAGGGAATAAGAGACACCCCCCTGGCCAAAACATGAAAAAATAGGCAATTTTTTCAAAAAGCCATTGCATAGGTTAAAATCGCCCCAGGGAATGTTTAACTTGCTCCTTGGTCATTTATTTGAGCTTTAGGCCACTCTTGGGCTGTGCTGCTTAATGGAAAGAGTATTTACCTTAGCAACGGCGGCAAACCAGGGATCCAGCAGGCATGCTGGGAGGACACAAAATACCTTCACAAAGGAGGCCATCAGCTAAGAAAATGTCAGACTTCACATTTGGGGATGCCATCAAGGGATCTTTTAAAAATATTTTTCTGTTAATGATGACTGAGGGTGGAGAAAGAGAAGGAGAAGAAAAAGGTACACTCAAGTTTCCCTTCTATTTTTCACAACTGCCCCTGCTTTTCCCTGTTCCCCCTTCTCTGTTGAACAGTACACAAGCAGGTAAGACAGACTGAGAAAGGATCATTTGGGAAAAGGAGTTTGGAAAGCAATGTCTTTCTTCCTGCCACCTTGTTGCCAACAGTCATCAACATGCACACAGGAAGCTCCATGTAAAATCCTAGAGTCATTTTCCCCACAAGTCAAGAGGTAAAAGGTATCCAGATGTATGCTCTTGCATATCCAGTCTTCTGCTCCCCACACTTAAATGCATAACATTGGCTGGACGCAGTGGCCCACGTCTGTAATCCCAGCACTTTGGGAGACTGAGGTGGGTGGATCACTTGAGGTCAGGAGTTCGAGACCAGCCTGGCTGATATGATGAAACCCTATCTCTACTAAAAATACAAAAATTAGTCAGGCGTTGTGACGCGAACCTGTAATTCCAGCTACTTGGGAGGCTGAGGCAGGAGAATCATTTGAACCCAGCAGGCAGAGGTTGCAGTGAGCCAAGATTACACCATTGCACTCCAGCCTGGGGGATAAGAGTGAAACTCCATCTTAAAAAAAAAAAAAAAAAGCATAACATTTTACTTGTCTGTGTCTAATATCAGGCCTACAGCATGCACACATGTGTGCACGCATACACACACACACCAAGCATCCCTCTTGTTTTCAGGAGCACAGAAAGAATTCCACTATTTAGACACAGTCAACTGGACCAGATGATACAGTGATAACCTGGAGTGTTAAGGCCCAGACCACCAAAAGAGAAGCAATGGGCATTTGTACTTTCCAAGGAGTTCCAGCAAGATCTCAACCTGGTGACTTAGCAGAAACCCCAAGGCAGAGCTCCTCCAGCTTTTCATGGGGAAGCTTCTTCATCAATGGGACACAGTGGGATGGAGGGAACAGTGGGGGAAGTGATGGGTGGTGAGTGGGAAGGAAGGGTAAAAGTGCAGAGGGCAGCTACCATCTGGGAATCTTACTGCAAGCTACGGGAATGCAGATCAAGCCAGCACCTCCCAGCCGCCCTGCTCCACATATGCACACATCACCTGAGACGTCACTATCTCAGATATGATTGTTCGGCCTCAAAGCTGAGCAAGCACAGTCTTTAGTGCTGGCAACAAAATAGACATCTGACCTCTTAGGTCTGACTTAGCAAAGGCAGACTCTGTAATTGTTAGCATAGGCTAAGGTGCAGTGACTAAACAACAGAAGTTTATTTCTTGCTCATGTAACATCTTGGGCAGTGCTCCAATCTGTGAGCAGCTCTCTCCACACAGTCTTTCAAGGGACCAGGCTCCTTCTATCATGAGGCTCTCATGAGTGAAGCACGGAAGCTTCACTCTCTAGGGTTGGTGAAAGACGGAAAGGATATAGAAGAGTGTTGGCCTGGAAGAGGTACACTCCACTTTCACTCACATTCCCCTGGTGAGGAATTGTTGTGTCTCTGCTCAGATGTAAGAAAAGGACCAAGAAATGGAATCCCTGGCTGGGCAACTTCTCCCCAGTGGCAACTTCATAGTATGGAAAGGAGATGGCCACCTCTTCCACAGTAACTCTGAATTCATCCTCTCCTCTGCTCCTAGGAAAAACCTTGGTTTACACATGACAAATAAGATAGAAACTACGTTCATTTCACTTTACTTCTACTTTCTAATTAAGGTTGGGGATCACGTCTGTAATCCTAGTGCTGTGGGAGGCCGAAGCAGGCAGATCACTTGAGGTCAGAGTTCGAGACCAGCTAGGCCAACATGGTGAAACCCCATCTCTACTAAAAATACAAAAATTGACCAGGCACTAAAGACTGTTGCCCGCACTAAAGACTGTACTTGCTCAGCTTTGAGGCCGAACAACCATATTTGAGATGGTGACATCTCAGGTGCCTGTAATCCCAGCTACTGGGGAGGCTAAGGCAGGAGAATCACTTGAACCCAGGAGGCAGAGGTTGCAGTGAGCGGAGGTTGCACTGTTGACATTTTGGGCAGCAGGATTCCTTGTTGTAGGGGTCTGTCCTGTGCACTCCAGCCTGGGCAGCAGAGAAAGACTCCATCTTAAAAAAAAAAAAAAGGTTGAGGAGATGATCAAAGAAGAGGAAGGGCAGGTAGAAGTCATTTACCTCCCTTTTATTCTATTTGAGTGCCTAGTTAGTGCATGAGTTGTGTCTTAGCAGCCCACCCCATCCCACCCCAGGCTTAACTAAATGTGAAGATCTTCATTGGTTCCAATGTCAGAAAAAAGATGAAGTCCAAATGCATCAGAGTCCTGTTCATTCTGTTTCTGGCCTTCCTTCTCCCATCTCCTCCTCCTCCTATCATCATTCAGCCTACACACCAGCCACATCCAGCTCTCTCTGCCCGTGCCCGCCATGCTCTTTAATGCTTTCGCACCCATGCACACTGTTCCTTCAGCATAAAATGCCCTTTCCCCTCTGCTGTGCCTGGCAAACTTCCATGCACTGTTCAAGATGCAGCTCAAGCATACACTTGCTCCCCGCCCTTAGTCCCATAATGCTTTGAGCATGCATCCGTTAAAGCACATAGGTTACTTTGTGTCTTTCTCCAATTAGACCAACAGTTTCCAACTAGAGGCAATTTCACCCTCTACCCCCAAGGACATTTGGCAATGTCTAGAGACATTTTTTGTTGTCACAACTGGGGGGAGGAGGTGATACTGGCATCTAGTGGATAGAGGCCAGGGATGCTGCTAAAAATCCTATAATGCACAGGACAGACCCCCACAATAAAGAATTCTCCTGCCCAAAATGTTAACAGTGCAGAGGTTAAGAACCTCTGAATTAGATGGTGAGTTTCTCAGAGCAAGGATATCCCATTTCTTTGGAATCACCCTAGCAATGTCACAGTGTTGTACAATGTACACAGCAGGCTCTCTAGGAATGTTAAATGGGAGGATGGATGAATAGATAGATAGATAGATAGATAGATAGATAGATAGATAGATAGATAATAGACAGATGATAGATAATAGATAGATAGATCAACATTAGAGCAAACCACATAGACTGAAGAACTGTGAAGCCGGGCTTATCTTCTGAGTTGTCCTTGGCATGAAAAGATGTAGAATCTCCAAACTTCAAGCTTCCATGGCCAGAGAACAACTGGTTAAACTGCAGGAGCTGCCAAAGAGAGACCCCAGGAGGACGAGGACTCTTCCTGGAGCTTACCACTAAATTCAGCAGCTCACTAAATACATTAGACACAATTTTAATACATAGATTTGTGTCTTTCCCTGTTTTTTTTTTTTTTTGCAACTTGTATTCTGCTAATTGATTTGTAGAATATAAATTATGTTTATCAATGTAAATAATTTGCATTCTGAACTTGTTAGTTTTACTTTACGCATCTTCATACCCTTTAGTCCCCAGGAACCCTGAGGGACAAAGTGTTTCATAAACTAGTTAATAAGCGTATTTTCAGGAATAATGGTGTTTTTTTTCTGTTTTTTTTTTTTTTTTTTTTTTTTTTTTTGAGACGGAGTCTCACTCTGTCGCCCAGGCTGGAGTGCAGTGGCGCGATCTCAGCTTACTGCAACCTCTGCCTCCCGGGTTCACGCCATTCTCTTGTCTCAGCCTCCTGAGAAGATGGGGCTACAGGTGCCCGCCACCACATCTGGCTAATTTTTTGTATTTTTAGTAGAGATAGGGTTTCACTATGTTAGCCAGGATGGTCTCGATCTCCTGACCTCGTGATCTGCCCGCCTCAGCCTCCCAAAGTGCTGGGATTACAGGTGTGAGCCACTGCTCCCGGCCAGGAATAATGTATTTTTTAAACCAGGCTTATTTAACTGTGATTTGCTTGCTGCTACTCAGGCAAGAAGCAAGTGATTATTAGATGCAATCTGACATAACTCCCAGGGCACGCCCCATCCCAGCCCCTGCAGAACTTCCAGTTAGAAAAGCAGCAACTGCAGCAGATGCTCCAGCACAGAAGTGATCCCCTCAACTCCCCTCCTTGTCCCCATGGATTCCAGCTGTCCCTCTTCCATCACCAAACAGGCTGACGACAACTACAGCTGAACATCATGTCAAAGGGCAGCCCCTGTCCACTGGTTACTCTGGGACTGTGGCCCAGGACTCTACAGACAGCGAGCTCAGAGGTCTGCAGAGTCCTCTCCCTAAGTGTGCCCCAAACTCCGTCATGCCCGGGGGACTTCGGGGCTTTTGACAAGCATGTTCAACTGAGTTCAGAGCAGCCCAATTCCAAGAGCTTTAACTAAACAAAAGCTCTATGCCAAGCGCTGTGATAGAAACTTGAGACTTAAAGAGAAATTTTTGAAGAAACAGAGCTACTTGGACTGGGAGGAGTGGGGGAGACAGACATGCAGACAAATAATTACAGGCCTGTGTGTCAGGGCAGTGACAGCAGTAAGGATGAAGGGCTATGGGAACAGAGAAGCCCAGGCCAGATGCAGGGCCTGGCCCTGGCCATTCCCCTGCAGAGGAGAAAATGACGGCTGGCTGAAGGTCGGGCAGAGGGCAACTTCTGACCTACAGTCCCATCTAGGTCCCCAGGCTGAGGTTCTCTACAATTCTGATGACAGCCCAGGACCACTCCTCCGCCTTGGACTTCATGGGGAGCCGAGCTTCCCTCTTACAAACCCCACGTGATTCCCTTTCTCAGGAGGGAGTGGGGGTCAATGGCTAAGTCCGGCCTATCAGGAGTGGGGCCTGCTGGGGCCTGGGGGGCTCGCACAGACTAAACATTTAAAACCCTGAACTCCCACAGATGTCAGTCTGGCTGGACGGCACAGTTGGACACCTCCGAAAGGCTGTCCACTCCCTGTCTGAGAATAAACAGGACCACAAAGTGTTGGGTTTTTTTTTTTTTTTTGGTATGACTGTGTGTGTGTGTGTGTGTGAGAGAGAGAGAGAGAGAGAGAGAGAGAGAGAGAGAAAGAGAGAGAGAGAGTTCCTTAACTCAGAGGTCAGCAGAGGCTCAGCCCTGCCCACCTCAGCCCCACACACCAATCCCTCAGCCCACAGACTTTCCCAGGACTTCGTCCCCTCCCCT
>NW_016813906.1:1451498-1455519 GCF_001698545.2 Rhinopithecus bieti | reverse complement strand
CCCCTCCCCTCCCCACACCCTTCCAGATGCTCTCAAGGCCTCTGTCCATGGAGGCTTCCTTGAAGACTGATCCTCACATCTCTCTGGCCTCTCCCTCCAGGAGTTATTATCCCAGTGCTTCTGATTTGTTCAAAACCCCATAGCCTGAAGTATGAGCTGCAATGTGCTATCGTGGATAGTGCCTGGGGCCATGGCTTCAGTATCAACATTACACTGGTGGTTCAGCCTTGGGTAAATGGGTGACTCAAAGTTTCTACCTGAGACTGAAGAATCTGCCCCTTCAGCCCCCATCATGGCCCCCTTATTGTTCCAGTAGAGACAACCCTGGCTCTTCTGAACTTTCCCAGTAAATGCCCCAGTGCCCAGTGAACTACACAGTTTTATTGCATGAACAATCCTTTATTCTCCAAATTTCTCTCAAGTTAGGGGATAGAGATCTGATAAATATGGACCCAGAGGACCCAAAACACAATAGTTCTAAACTCCTCCCATAAATGTCTGTCTGTTCACCCCACAGCCTCTCCCCTTCCTCTCCCAGCAGTCGCAGCCTCAGCCCCACCTGAGGCTCTCTTTCTCTGTCTCTGCTTCTCCTAGACCAGGGGATGCCAAACTATGACAGCTCAAGAAGGCTGTGGAGGAGCTTCCATGAAGTCCCTTCCATGCAGACCAGCCAGCACATCCTCAGTGGGGAGTCTTAATTATGATGAAGGGTGAGTCCAACTTCAAAATTCCTGGAATTCAGAGGGGTCCAGTGTGCTCATCTTTAATTTAATTACTATTTATTATTTATCATCCCTTCGTAACCCGAAAAGCTTCAAACCTTTAAAGAATTAGACATGTGTACTACCAAGATCTGCAACCCAGAGTGTAACAGATAAATCACTGGCTTCCTTCCTTTAAAAAAAAAAAAAAAAAATGTTTAACGTCTTTACCATTTCTGCTTCTCCCTAAAATGTGTTTACCCTGAATTAACCTTACAGAAAAAAATCCCTTCCCCAGGGAGCAAGAGGAGGGCAGGTATATTGAGAGTCAACTCAAAGCTGACCTTTAACCCTCAGCCTTTTCATCAGAAGATTGACCATATATTAAGCTGAGGGCAGCTGCAGCTGCCCTTGGCCCCTTATCCTTATCACGAATCAGATGACTCTTCTCCCAGGCTGGCTTCAGTCCAGAAGCTCAGCTCAGCCAGTACAGATCATGTTCCCCATGCCCAGGCTGCTTCCAGAATCCAGGACACTCCCATTGCCTTCAAAAAGCAGGGCCACCACCAAGCACCCACACAGCAAAGACCAATAAGGACAGGTCAGACCTGGAGGGGAAACTTGCTCTGCTGAGCATCCCTTAGCCCCAAGAAGTCCTTCTCATCACTCAATTTGATGCCTAAAATCCCTTCTGCAAGTGAGCAAGACTTTTATTCCACAATTGGAACTGAGGCTACAAAATGCCCCAAAAAGTAACTCATTGGCTTTAGTTCATGTTTCCAAGGGCTAATAACTTCTAGAGTTAGTCTTTGAGGGGCTTTCAAAGAGCATGGCAAAGGGCATGGAGGCAGCAACCTCTGGTGGGAAGAACTTAGCATTGAATTAGACAGACTTGAATTGAAATCCTGGCTTCATCCCATACTGGCTGTGTGATCTTGGCTGAGTTACTTAACCTCTCTGAAGGTCACTTTCTTCATGTGTAAAACATTTAAATCATTGGGTTATCATAAATAGTAAAGGTGCTGGCATAAGTAAAGTGCCTGGCATATAGATGGTCAACTTTCTTCTGTCTCTTGTACAGAGGAAACTCAAAAAAAAAAAAAGAAAAGAAAAAACAAATAAAATGATACTTCACTTGTTTCACCAATGAGTACTAACTCCTCTGACATAAATAGAAATTCATAAGTAGGGCCGGGCGCGGTGGCTCAAGCCTGTAATCCCAGCACTGTGGGAGGCCGAGACGGGCGGATCACGAGGTCAGGAGATCGAGACCATCCTGGCTAACACGGTGAAACCCCGTCTCTACTAAAAAAAAAAATACAAAAAACTAGCCGGGCGAGGTGGCGGGCGCCTGTAGTCCCAGCTACTCGGGAGGCTGAGGCAGGAGAATGGCGTAAACCCAGGAGGCGGAGCTTGCAGTGAGCTGAGATCCGGCCACTGTGCTCCAGCCTGGGCAACAGAGTGAGACTCCGTCTCCAAAAAAAAAAAAAAAAAAGAAATTCATAAGTAAAATAAGCTTAAAAACTGGGGAAACCACACATTCTTAGGAGGTTTGCGTGACAGCATATTTTAATCTATATTCTGTATGATGGGTAGGGAAAATTTTTCCTGTAAAGGGCCAGATCGTAAATACTTTTGACTTTGAGGGCCAATCTCAGTCATGACTACTCAACTCTGCCACTGGAAGCGGTCATAGACTTAGATAGCATAGATGCATAAGAAAACGGGCATTGCTGTGCTCCAATAAAACATTATGTACAAAAGCAGGTGATGGTCTGGATTTGGCCCCTAGGCTGCAGTTTGCCAACTCCTGTTCTATACCAACCTGTGCCAACAAGTTTCATGACTTTTGAGCATCACAGGGATAGCTCTGAAGATCTTGCCATATTTCACACTGAAGTCTGGGGGAGCATTGAACCCCTGGGTGTGTCCAGCAGTTTGTTCAGCCCTCTAGACTGCCACTGGGTTGAATGAGTCTAGACTGTCCTGTTAGGGTCTTCGATGATGGTTGCTCATATTTGGGGAAATATGCTGTGTCCCAACCCAGGCTGTCTGGCCACATGAAGTTTGGCTTAGCTTCTCCAAGGAGGACTCAAAGGCTAAAGGGGCAAATAAACAATATGCAGAACACTTTGTTTCCTTCATATCCATTATCTCAACGCATTTCAAAACAAAGTCATAGCGAGAGTAGATAACATTATCCCACTTTACAGACCTAAAAGCTGAGGCACCGGGGAGGAGCCTGAACTACCCAAAATTTGATGGTTGGCTAATCGGTGACATGAGAAATAAAATGTCGTTCTTGCTCTTTCTGCCATATCACAGTATCTCCCCTTGCCCAGTTTGTCCTGCTTTTTGCTTGATGTTAGAACTTGTGAAGTAGCATGAGCAGACATCAACCACACTGAAAGGGACCCACATTTTTAAGAGTAGAGAAAACATGAATTAAGAAGCTCATGAAGATAGGAATTAATGACGTGCTGTGTGTGATTTGTGATGTCCCAGGCGTACTGCAAAGATTATGTCTCATTTCAAAGAGCAACCTCTGCAGCCTGGAAGCCGGTTTAGGGCAGGCGGAGCAGGGCCGAGGCTGCTAGTGTGAGTCATCAGCCCCCAGGCTGGGGCTTTTCTGCACAATGCCACTGTCCAATCTTCCCAGCTTGTTCCTGGCACCTTGCTTCTTTGTCCAAGCAGGTCATTAAGCAGGTAAAATTGACCTTGATCTATTTAAGAGTATCTTTCAAAACGGCAGCTGGTCTAAACAGGGTGTCGAGCATTCGTGCTCATCCTAGGGGTACTGCTCAGTTTCTGGAAGGATTCCATAATACATGGAGGAGTGAAGGACTCTGAAGCTTCCTAAAATTAGGGAAATTGTGTTTTGGTCAGAAGTATTCGTTCATTCAGGAATTCAAGCCTCATTTCTGAGCGGGCTCCCTTTCCCTTTGCCAAAATGTACATTTTAAAACTCTGCCTTTGCTCCACAGATTTATGTCTAAATCGCCTCTAACTCTTTGAAATAAGGGCTGGATATAAATCTTACCAAATAATGACTAATGCATATTAAGAGTCAACTCCATGCCAGGCACTCTGCCTGCAATAACTCATGCCATGTTCACAATAACCTCACAGCTGAGTTAGTATTGTCTCCATTTTCCAGATGAAGAAGGAAAGATCGGCCGGGCGCGGTGGCTCAAGCCTGTAATCCCAGCACTTTGGGAGGCCGAGACGGGCGGATCATGAGGTCAGGAGATCGAGACCATCCTGGCTAACACGGTGAAACCCCGTCTCTACTAAAAAATACAAAAAACTAGCCGGGCGAC
>NW_016813906.1:1431656-1451075 GCF_001698545.2 Rhinopithecus bieti | reverse complement strand
AAAAAAAAAAAAAAGAAGGAAGGATCTCAGAGAAGGCACAGTTTCAAGTGATACTCAGGATCTGAACTCAGGTCTATGTGTCTCTAAGTCCTGCCTTTGCTACTTGCGCTCACTCATGGATGTATCTCTCTTCCATAAATCTCAAGTAAAGTTTCAACAATGCTGCAAGTCTAAAGCAATGACTGGGAAACTGCTCTCCACTGGGAGCTCATTCTTCCTTTCCCTGGTCTTCAAATAATCAGTGTCAATCAGTGTCTGAAGGATGAGGAAGGAAAGTGACTACGGTATCCACCAGTCTTGCCCCCTTTCCTAAAGCATCCTTGGGGTGTGTCACTGCACCCTCCCAGCCAGGGTTTCCTCCAGGTCAGTGGGTCTTTTTCGAGGACTATGGTGATAGGGGTAGATGTCTACCAGGGATCAGGCAAAGATCATCAAGCTCTGGTGACCAAAGCCAGAGGTGAACTATGGGCCGTAGAAATGAAAGGTTGGCCGTCAGCCCATACTCCCCTGTTCCTGCCCCTCACCACAGGGCAACAGACAGCCCTGAAACTCAGAAGCCATAAACACTGCTCTCTGAAGCCATTTCAAATGCATCTGACTGCCCAGGTTTAATTCATCTCCTTTGAGGTTTCAGGAGATGACCCGACCCTGGGCTGCAGACCCAACGCTCACCTTCAAGGATGCGGCCACGAAATACGACACCACTCCCCCTCTCCGCAGCCTCCAGTCAATCCCCAAGACCTCAGACTGCCACAGGACCCCAGGAGGGGGATGCAGACAGGCCTGACCAGGCAGAGGACGGGGAACATGACCCTCCAGGGCTTCTCATGCCACCACATTAAAAAAAATGTGGACTAGGTCAAATTTCATGCATTTCTTCTGGTTTACGAAAAGCAAGTCTGAGAGTCTGGGTGGGAAGGCAACTCAGAGGACAGTCCCCAAGGTACAGAAACCCAGACAGCCCCTGCATAGGGGGGAAGGGGGGACATGCTGTTTGACAAAGGTGTCATGTGATATTGAACATGGTCTCAGACCTGTGAACACTGACCTTCGCCCCTGCCAGCCCCGCCCTTTCTCTCCCCTGCTCCCCTATTTCAAATCTGAAATGTAGATTTGGCCTGAATACAAAATACCTTCCTCCAACCAGAACTGAACGTTTGCACACCCTGACTGCATTGAAATGATACAATGCCGGGGTCAGAGTAACACAAAATACTAGGACCACTAGACATAACACAGACTCTTTATTTCTAAACACCACTATAGCAGTTGGCAGTCCCCACCCCCACCTCCGACCCAAGTCTCAAATGTAAGAGAATTTTCACTTTATCTCCTCGGGCTTGTTTTCCCTTCACTCTCCTTATTCATTCCATGTCCTTGTATTTTATTTTTCCTTTTATTAAAAAATATATATATCGGTGCCTTCTCTAGAGCCCTCCTTTTTAAAACAGCACAAGAAGGCACCTTAAGGGAGGGTGTGGAAATCTGTTTGCAACTTTCTAGAGTGTAATTCTAAACCACAAGGAAGAATATCCTTCCGCCTGTGCAGCTAAAAAATTTAACAAACCACAACAGCTTTTCTCACTCAGAGGCAGGACACCTCCTCCAGCTGAAAAAACTGGATTCTGAAAAGAAGGAATTGTAGGAAAACTAACCAAAAAGTCCAAAACACTCACCTTTGAGTTTGGAGCATCCCATTGACTGTATATCTGTGTGTGTGCATTTGAGTGTGTGGACACGAGTATGCACGAGTGTATCTTTGTGCAAGTAAGTGTATGTATGTGTGGATGAGCGAATGTGTATGTGCAAGTGTACATATATGTGTGTATTAGAGTGTGTACATGCGAGTTCATGAGTGAGAGTGTGAACATATGTAAGCACCTGTTCATGCAAGTGAGTGTGTATGTGTATGTGTCGGTAGTGAGTGTACATGTGTTAGCATGAGTGTGCATGTGTGTGTCTGGGTTTTTCAATGGAGAAATACAGTGTCTGATGAACCAGCTAGACTAAGGGTCTCTTGGCTTCACCTGGAAGCTACCATCCAACCCTTGCTCCTTACCTTAGGGCAAAGGTGAGGCTAAAGTTGCCTGGAGGTAGGCGATGAACAAGGGCCAGAGAAAAGCAAGGCAGAGAGCGCTCCGGGGTGTTGGTTCTGTAACTGAAGACACTCTCAACATTTGCAGACTTTGCTGCAGGTCCCAGGAAAGCCTATCACAAGAGGGAAAGCCTATGGCAAGATGGGCAAGCTCCCTTGAATGGAAGGGTGAGGCTCACAGCACAGCTGTCTGCTGGCGCATCCATTTCCTCAGTTATTACACCTGCCCCAAACTCCCGGCTCTTGCAGGAAAAGTCCACACTGCATCAGGAGAAAGATGCCCAGGCATAAGTCTGCTGTATTTCTACATTTGTGGGCCAAGAGACTGATGCATCCAAACTGGTTCAAGCCTCTTGAAGACCTCATTCCACCATTACCCAAGTATTTCCCCCATCCCTCCCAGGCCCCAGCACACTAGCCACCAAATGACAATAGACTTCAGAATTAAATTTCCCTTTTTCCCCCATAAACTTATAGGCTTCACAACCCCCTTATATTTTCTAATCTCCTAAACTCATTTAATTATGTCCAGAGTAATTAAACTTGCTATCAGGGGGCATCTGGAAGGAAAGTTAATACATTTTAATTTTACTTATACAATGAATATTTGATCCCACATACAGTGTAGGGGAAGGCGCTTGTACACACACAATCTTGCATAATGCACTCTTGGGGATCATGGGTTGCAGGAGGTTGGTGGAGTGGGAGCCAGCAGGATTCACCCAGACATGCTAGGAGACAGTGAGCACCATGTGGATGCGGCCTCGGGGTGAAAAGGGATTAGTGAGGAGTATTAAGACTGGGCAGCGTGGGGCCTCAGGAATCTCAAACACCCTCTGACCAAAGTCCCCAGGAGTCATACCAGACAAAAATCTTCCTAAGATTTGAGGATTCATGATTCCTTTTGAAAGCAGACAGAGGTGGGGTTAAAAATATAATAATAATAATAATAAGGTGTGGCTGGTACTAACCCTCCCTCCCCAATCAAATTCTGCATGGGGCTTTCTTCCTCCACCTCTCTGACAGGGGAAAGTGGGCAGGGGCAAACCTCCCAAATTCCCCTTCTGAGAAGGGGTAGGAGGTGGGGTGCTTGTCCGGCACAGGTACACATTGTGTCTCCATCTACATGCACCATGCCATACCCCCACTGCTTGTAGACAGAAAGGAATGAGTCAAATGACTGTCAAGTGACTCAACACCTGACAGGCTGTGTGGCCATTATGTGGGTCCCTTCCCTACTGTCTCCTGGTGACTGAAACCAGCCTCAGTTTTGTCCTCTGTGATGTGAGGACTTGAGCAAGAAGCTTGCCAAAGCTCCCCTAGCCAGGATACTCTACAATTGCACACCCCTGGCTTCAGGCCTCCCCAGGGAACTGTATCTCCTGGTGAGAAGCGGTTGTGGGCCAAGATCTGTTGGCAGCAGAGCTCCCCAGCAAGGGTCTTTAATCCACATGGGGACAGTTAGCATAACTGAAATTTAATCAAATAAATGGCTAAAACTGAATTGTTAAGTGGGAGTTTGCCTATGCCATCTCACGGATGGCATGCTCCCTAATCACACAGCTTACTGCACGGCTGGACGCCATCCGAGGGACAGGGTAGGACCGAGGCAGCTCCTGCTCACCTCCCAGTTGTCCCCAGACCATGCACACTCAGGTCCTGGTGAGGCCACCTGTCACCAGAAGGCCCATTATGCTAACATGCAACTAAGATAAAATGGATAACTCTTACCGGGGCGAAAGATCCCTCGTGGGAAAGGCTCATGGTAAGAGAACGCACCTCCCTGGAAACAGATGTCTTGGTCCTATAACACAAATTGCAGTATCACATCCCCAAAACACAAGCCCTCCCATAAATCATTCAGGGGAGCCTGTTTCGTTTTCCTGTTCTGATGAAAGTGACCTGCGTGTGGGGCTCAAGGCCAAAAGCACTGCCACACTCGAGCAACTCCACACTTCCCCACGGCTTACTGTAAAGATGCTGACCAAAACCACCAGGGCTGGAACCGCTGCCCTGCCCGACCTGTAGAAGTTGGCATTCCCCAGGGTTCTGCCCACAGGCTGAGCCCCTGCCCTTCACCCTCCTCCTTTGCCAATCCTACCAAGCGCTCAATGCCCACCCACGTGGGTCTTCTTTCTCCCACCTTTGTTGGATCATCTCACACAGAGTTGGGGGCTCCAGGTCACATTTTTTATCTTCTATAGTGCTCAGTCTACGGCTCTGGTTCAGGCATTCTCTCTGACTCTACCTTGCATTGTTTGTTTCACACAAACACGTTTTCTCTCTCCACATTGTTATTTTTTTTAATCAACAAAAATTCACCAACTATAAGTGTGCAATTCAATGAGTTTTGTCAAACATATACAACCATATGACCACCACAAAAATTATGCGTATAACACTGACATTATCTCTCACCTGTTTGTCATTAATCTCCCCCATCCAGGCCCTATGGCTGTTGGGAATCTCTGATGTGTCTTCTATAACTATTGTTTTGCCTTGTCCAGAGTTTTGCATTTTGCAGTCATTCAGAATGTAGCCTTTGTGGTTGGCTTCTTTCACATGGCATATTCTTTGAGATTCATCCACATTATTGCAAGCATCAACACATCATATGGTTGCATGCATAAAGTACTTCAGTACTTCAGCTCTTTTTAGAACTGAGTAATATTCCAGTGTATGTATAGATCACAAGTTGTTTACCCATTCATCACTTGATGGGTATTTCAGTTATTTCCAGTTTCCCTTAACATAACAGAATGCTACTATGAACATTTAAATACAAGTCTTTGTGTGGATGTATGTTCTCATTTCTCCTGGGAATATAGCTAGCAGATATATTGCTGAATCATACGCAGTCAGTGTATATTTCACTACATAAGAAATCACCAAAGTCTTTCCCGAAGTGGCGGTGTCATCTTGCATTTCTAGTGAATGAGAGTTCCAGTTGCTCCACATCTTGGCCAGTGCCTGTTATTATTGGTTTTTTTAATTTTGATCATTCGAGTGCATATGTAGTGATATCTCCTTGTGGTTTTTATTTTCGTTTCCCTAATGACTAATGATGTTCAGCATCTTTCCATGTGTTTTTTTTTGTTTTTGTTTTGTTTTTTTTTTTTTTTTGAGACGGAGTCTCGCTCTGTCGCCCGGGCTGGAGTGCAGTGGCCAGATCTCCGCTCACTGCAAACTCCGCCTCCCGGGTTCACGCCATTCTCCTGCCTCAGCCTCCCGAGTAGCTGGGACTACAGGCGCCCGCCACCTCGCCCGGCTAGTTTTTTGTATTTTTTTAGTAGAGACGGGGTTTCACCGTGTTAGCCAGGATGGTCTCGATCTCCTGGCCTCGTGATCCGCCCGTCTCGGCCTCCCAAAGTGCTGGGATTACAGGCTTGAGCCACCGCGCCCGGCCTTTCCATGTGTTTATTTGCCATGTCTTCTTTGGTGGAATGTCTGTTCAAATCTTTTGCTCATTTTCATTGTGTTGCATTGATTTCTTACTGTTGACTTGTGAGAGTGCTTTCTTTATTCTGGATACAAGTTCTTTATCAGATATGTTTTTTGCAAAAACTTTCTCCCAGTCTGTCTTGTCTTTTTATTTTATTAACGGTGTCTTTTGAAGAGCAAAAATTTTAAACTTTGATGATGCCTGATTTATCAATGTTTTGTTTAATAGTTTGGTTTGTGTGTGCCTGTGTGTCCTATTTAAAAATTATTCCTCTAACGCAAAGTCACATTGATTTTCTCCATGTTTTCTTTTATAGTTGTTGCCCTACATTTAGATCTGTGATCCACTTTAAGTTAATTTTTGTGTGTGGTATGAGTTGTGAGTTGAAGTTCTTTTTTTTTTTTTTTTTTACATATAAATACTAATTATTCCAGCTCCTTTGATGAAAAGATTACCTTTTCCCTCATTAAACTGCTTGTGCATCTTTGTCAAAATTCAGTTAATCTTATATGCATGGGTCTATTTCTAGACTTTATTCTGTTCCATTGATCCTGTCTGTCTGTGCACTAACACCACAAGTTTTGAAGTCAGATAGTACTGTATAAGTCCTCCAAATGTGTTTTTCTTTTTCAAAATTGCTTTAAATATTTGAGGCATTTGCATTTCACATCCATTTTAGAATCAGTTTGTCAATTTCAACAACAACAAAAAAAGCCTGCTGGGATTTGGATTGGATTTGCATTGACTATTGATCAGTTTCTCTCCCTGTTATGTTTTAAGCTCCTGGAGGACAAGGAACCTATCTTGCATTTCCCTATGGTTCCTGAGCGATAGTCAACTACGTGCCTACCTCTGGCAATGTGGCTGTGATTCGGGGCGGGGAGGGTGGAAGCCAAGCGAGAGAGGGTAAAGCAGAAGGCAAGGAATGGTGTAGAGTCACAGGCAGACGTGAGGATGATGAATGGGAACTCTTGGCTGGTGTCATGTATTTTGGCAGTGGCACAAGGAAGTGGTGACTCAGGAGAGGCCAGTTTTCTTCTCATAGCCAAGGTCACTGTTTCACAATCAGGGAAAGTTGCAAGATCCCCAGAACTTGAGACTTCTAGGACAAGCTAGGGTTCCTAGAGTCTGGGATCTGGTGAACAATTGCCAAAGAATAGAATGGAAGTTGATTTCATGTCTGTCTTACTTTGGCTTCCTTCTAGAAAGAGCTAGAAAGGTCTTAGAGACCATCTAGTCCATATTTTATAGATGAGCAAAACAAGAACTGGAAAGACTGAGGTCACAGAGTTAAACAGTGAGTTGGTAGCACCCTAAGACTACTAAAAAATTCAGGCCTTCTGTCCTCAAGGCTGTTGACCTTTTGGCTATATCACATCTCCTCCGCTTTTTTGTTTTGTTTTGTTTTGTTTTGGTAATGTTTGTCCTCTCCTGTCTGTCACCAGAGCCATTTACTTCACAGAACTAGAGCTCTTAAAAGTCAATCAGTTGGCTGTGCCAGAAAGTCAGAATTTGGTCTTCAAGTCCCCCTGATGCCTCCTCCCTTTCTGTGCATCTATCAACACAAGACATTATTAAGAAAGCTTAGTGGCTTCTCATCAAAATCCCCTCTGTAACCAGACTCCCTTTCCCTGCCATTTTCTTCAAGCCAGCTTTGGCTTTCCCAGGTATTTTGGTGAGATGGGATGGGCTCTAAAACAGAAATCAGGGACACGGGTTTTAAACCACCTATCCCTTACTCATCAGGCAAATCACTGAGCTTCTCCAAGCTACCCATGGTTTTCTCTCTCAGATGAGGATGGTAACACTCACCCTATCTGCTTGAAGGCTTATAAGAACACAGTGAAAATAGAGCAGAAGTCCCCTCCAATGCCTAGAAGGTGGCATATAATGGAAGATACAGGGAAGAAGATAACACACTCCAGAAACCAACTTTTTCTGAAACCTCACTGCCAGAAGCATGAATTACAAAGGAGATTTAGGGGTACATTGCCAGGCCACTGATCCCAAGCTAAGCCATCATACTCCCTGTGACCTGCACGTATACATCCAGATGGCCTGAAGTAAGTGAAGAATCACAAAAGAAGTGAAAATGGCCTGTTCCTGCCTTAACTGATGACATTACCTTGTGAAATTCCTTCTCCTGGCTCATTCTGGCTCAAAAGCTTTCCCACTGAGCACCTTATGACCCCCGACCCTGCCCGCCAGAGAACAACCCCCTTTGACTGTAATTTTCCACTACCCACCCAAATCTTATAAAATGGCCCAACCCCATCTCCCTTCACTGACTTTCTTTTCTGATTCAGCCTGCCTGCGCCCAGGTGATTAAAAAGCTTTATTGCTCACACAAAGCCTGTTTGGTGGTCTCTTCAAGCGGACGCGAGTGAAATACATCTTGGATGCATACTCTCTCCCTGCCATGAACTGCTTCCCTACTGGAAGGAAAGAATGATTCCACTTCCCTTCATTCCCAGTATGTGTGTGGGGATGAGTGGACCTCCTGACTTGCTACCAATTGCTCCATCTCCATTTCTCTTTCTAGAAATAGAGGCTTCCCAGAAAGTGTTAAGCTCACCTTTGCTCTGGTCTTAGAAGCCCCTTTCACTCCCAGATCACTGCACACAGCTCAAGTCCTAAACTTGCAACACTTTTCCTCTACTTTCCAAGTCAGTCCAGCCAGTGTCCTGGCCCATCTTTTGACAGGCATCCAATTGCACCCTTTATTTTCCTCTTCAATGGCTGACTTAGACACCCCAGGGCTAAATTCCTCCAGAAGCCAGAAGTTGTTTGTTCATTTAACAGAGTTTTGCACCCACCTAAGTATTATTAAGTGGGAAAGATCCATAAAAGCCATCTGTGATCACTCCTTCATATCAAGTACTGACCATTCTAAAAATTCATGGACTTCAAACTCTATCTAGTTCCCAGAGACATGTTATATTTGCTTGCTTTTCTCTCCCCTGAAAGGAAAGCCTACATTTTTGCTGAGACCGAACACTGCTCACGTGGTGAGAGCCTTCTTTTTGGTGAAGCAGGATTCAACTCTGGTTCCTGGGAGGCTCAAAACTCAGTGCGCCTGGAATTGACCCTAGGCTCTGCTTATCTCTCCTGCTTTGAGCAATTTAATTACTAAATTAAGATAATACCATTGTTTTTCTAACCACAAATGGCTTTAAAATGATCCATGTCGCTAATGGGTAGCTGAATCTCCCTCTAACCACCTCCCCCACCCACATCCTAATCTTCCCACCTCCCCCCTCGAAGGAGAACCATACTGTCTTGTCTTTGAGTGAAAGTGCCACATTTCCATGCAAATTGAGTGTCCAGAGTGAATGGGGTGGGGGCGGTGCCCGGACTTTCTCCATGGCTGAGTTGCTGGAGTATTTGCATAATAAAATGTGTTAACAGCTTGGAATTAATCATTGCTGTTACCCTGAATGGCCTAAGAACTATTTTCCAGGCCCTCTTCTGTGAAAACTATGGATGCCATTTGTAGGTAATGGAGCCTCTGCATATTTTTCTAATTATCACTACATTTTTCTCTCTGTCTCCAAAATATGCCCCATCCTAGAATATCATAAACTGTTGTAGATAACTGGGAATTTCACATGATATGAAAATTCTCAAATGCTCAGTAACTTACACTACGCATGCCCTTATGCATAAGGATGATGTTGGAATAGGATGAGCAAGGTTTGCATAATAGAGTGGACAGAGTAATGACTCTGGTTTGAGTCTTCCTCTATGGTTGATTTAGGGCTAAAACTCGGTTCCCTCTGCCGTAAAAAAAGGGATGTGGTAGGTGGCCTTCTAAAACGGTCCCATTCTCGGCCAGGAGCATTGGTTTCATGCCTGTAATCTGAGCACTTTGGGAGGCCAAGGAGGCGAAGGAGCTTAGGAGTTCGAGACCAGCCTGGCCAACATGGTGAGACCCCCATCTCTACTAAAAATGCAAAAATTCGCTGGGTGTGGCAACGGGCGCCTATAATCCCAGGCCAAGTCAGAAGAATCCCTTGAACCTGTGAGGCGGAGATTGCAGTGAGCCAAGATCCCACCACTACACTCCAGCCTGGGTGACAGAGCGAAACTGTGTCTCAAAATAAAATAAAATAAAATAGCCCCATTCTGATATCAACACCCTTGTGTAATCCCCTCCCCTTGAATGTGGGCTGGATCTAATGGCTTGCTTTTAACAAAAAGAATATGGCAAAAGTGATAGGATGTGAATTCCAAGGCCAGGTTACAAAAGTCTGATCAATCTCTCTCTCTCTCTCTCTCTCTCTCTCTCTCTCTCTCTCTCTCTCTATCTATCTATCTCTTTTCCTCTCTCTCCCTCTCTGCCAGCTTGTTTACTCTGATGAAGCTAGCTTCTATGCTGTGAGCTGCTCTACAGAGGCCTATGTAGGAAGAAACTCAATGGGCCCCCAGCCACTAGCCATTGAGGAACTGAGGGCCTCAATCCAACAACCCACAAGGAACTGAATCCTGCCAGCAACCACTGAGTGAGCTTGGAAGTGGATGCTGTCCAGCTGAACCTCAAGAAGACGGTAGCTCTGCTTCCCTGACCACTATTCTAACTGCAGTCTTGAGAGAGACCCTCAGCCCAGCTAATGTGCACCTGGATTCCTAGCCCGGAGAAACTGAAATAGCAACGCATGTTGATATTAAGTGCTAAGTTTGGGGGTAATTTGTTATGTAACAATAAATAACTAATAATACTTATTATTTAGGAGATAAAACCATAGAAAATACTTCACAGGGATGTTTTCTCCTATAAGATAATCAGATTTTAAATCACAAAGTGCTATACAGATGTATATTATCATTTGTTTTCGACCCAGTAAATAGGTTCCTCTCCTAAACGCTCCACTTGCTTCCTTTGAGTAGCCAGAGGAAGTTCTGCCTTCCTCCAAACGCCCCATCAATAAATTTGTCTGGAGCTTTTATTTGAGTCACAATTTTGCTTCACCGCTTGGGTTTGTTGCGCCTACACTGTAGGCAGGACCACCTCACAGAAGACAATGGGTGAGTTGAGGGTGCGAAAGGAAACTATATCACAGGACTCCCAAACCACTAAGCTGAAGAAAAAGGTCAAGCTGGGAACTGCTTAGGGCAAACCTGCCTCCCATTCTATTCCTCAAAAAGATAGCTACTAACACAAAAAAGCTACATACTTCCCTCACAATTTGTCCAAGAGGAAATTCCTTGTGGACAAAGGACAGACAGATGTCAAAGTCATCCCTCTGCTCACTGAGATAAATGCATATCTGATTGCTTCCTTGGGAAAGGCTAATCGGAAACTCAAAAGAATGCAACCATTTGTCTCTTCTGTATCTATGACCTGGAAACCCCCTTCCTGCTGTGAGTTGTCCCACCTTTTGAGACCAAACCAGTGTAAATCTTAAGTATATTGATTGATTAAAACCGAGCTGTGCCCTGACCATCTTGGGCACATGTCATCAGGACCTCCTGAGGCTGTGTCATGGGTGTGTTCTTAACCTTGGCAAAATAAGCTTTCTAAATTAATTGAGATCTGTCTCAGATGCTTTTTGGGTTACAAGGGCAAAGGAAGACTGCCCCCCCAAAATTATTCTTACCCAGCTTTTGTCACTGACAAACTCCTACTAGTATAATGGGGATACGAATCATAATAACAACAACTACCATTTTTTGAGCAACTTCTTTGTGCCAGGAGCTTTGCAAACATTCTTTCCGATCCTCACCACAACCCTGGGGAAAAAAAATCCAGAGTTTAAATCACTTAGTCAATGGTAGGCAGTTAGCACATGTCAGAGCTGAGGTTAGAACCAAACTCCTCTCGCTTATATTTGCTTATTTCTTGTCTTCTAGGAGTGTGTGCCTAAACAAACTATTTTTAATAAAGTTAGAATTTATTGGTTTTGTATGCTTTTATCCCACTTAACACATTATCATGAATATTTTCCATGTCATTAAACATTTTTTTGAAAACACTATTTTTAAAGGCTGTATAATATTCCATTGTCGAGTGGATTTGCCCTTTCCTTGTTTTTCCAGCCTTTAAGCTGTTTCCAGGTGATTTACTATCATAAATTGTGCTGTGATAAGCATCCTTGTACATACATCTGCGATCGCATCTCCAATTATTTTCTTAGGCTAGAGCGCTAGAGGAGGGACTGCCAGGTCAAGTCAGAAAACGCCTTTAAGGCTCCCGATGCCAGTTGCCAAATTGCTTTCCTGAAAGGTTGTACCAATTCATATTCCCAAGGAGATAAACACTTAACTTTAAAAGGAAAGGGTGTTTAAAAGTGTGAGATAAGCCGGCACCTTGTTTAAAGGAACAACTCCTTAAGTTCCCCACAAAGGCCCTCTGAGAACCCCTGTGAACCATGGGCTGAGGAAACATTGTTGGGCCTTCCTGACTGGCTGGTGAAATTCCCAATGTCCCAGATGTCATTTTACTCATGGTTGTAGGAGGGGATTGGGTGGGGTAGGGGGGGAAATGGAAGCATTTGCATGATAATAAACCTGAAACTTAATAATCATGCTTTTATAAAATGTGTATGGTCCTTTCTTGAGACAGCTTTTCCAGAATTGGATGACCTTCTCCAAGGGGATAAGGATATTTTTCACTGCCAGATCTTAAGCTAGGGCATTGAAATTATTTCTATACACATACACAAAGAGAAGGAGGGAGCTGAGGTGCAAATATTTAGCCACCCAGAGAGAGGAGAAAAGACACCACTACAACAGTAATCCTCTAGATGGTACTTAAGGCCAAAGGAAGATTCAGAACAAATTTTTTTTAATTGTTAAAATTATCTACCCCAATTTGTTATGCATTAACATAGCCAAAGAACTATTGGCCTATTTTAACCTTTGAACATTTCTATTTTGCTTCTGTGAATTGGAAGAGGGAAAGAGGAAAAGAATATTGAAAAAGACAATGAGTAAAGATGGCAATGGGAGGGAGACAGAAACGGAAGAGGGAGAAAAGGCTATTTTAATTCTCTGTAGTTACTTGGATTTTCACACCATAAGCTAGATCTTAAGAAATCAAAGTCCACTTCCCTTATAGGTCAGGTGGGGCTGGGCCTACCTGCTATGGTTCTTAGCAGTCAAAAAGATTTCTGTTTTCTACTGTTATTTGAAATGCCCTGCATCACTCAGAGAGGCCAACTGCTGTAACAACCCCAATCTCAGAGGCCTAACACAATAAACTTTATTTCTAGTTTATATCAGTTAGATACAGGTTAGCCAGGGAGCCAGGAGTGAAGGAGGACCTGCTCCACACAGTCATTCAGGGACTCAGGGAAATGTGAATTACACCATGTCATTCTCATCCATTAGATGGATAAAATTTTAAATTTTACAACAAAAATACATATTTATATCAATTGTATGATTCACATAGATTTTAGGAATTATAAAATGGTTATACGTGTTTTGTGCTCTCAGAGAATATAGGAAACACCTCATAAGCAAAGTTAGGGGTAGAAGGAGAATGAGGTGAAAGGGAAGACACTTGAGGGGACCACTTGCATTGCTCCCCAACTCAAAACAGGTTTAGAAGAAACAGGAAAATGGGTCTAAGCCATTATAGGCTGTGCTTTATAAAATGGGCTCTTTTAGACTCTACGACCACTCTCAGATCCCTCCCTTCAAGAATAACTCACTTAAATCAGGATATCTCAGAATCCTAGGCACGGAACACCCATGCTCATCTCTTAATAATCTTGTTCTCTTGTGGTCATACATTTTTTAGCAGCCCAGTCAAAGCATCCATTTTGGAAGGAAGAGATTTTTTTGGAAGAAAAGTTGCTCCTTCGCAGGCATGAGCTAAGGGCTTGGGAGACTGTGTGAGAACCGAGGCAGAGGCCCAGTCACAGTTCCATCTGACTCCTCTGAACCTTCAGCTCCCGCCCTAGGACAGGTGAAGGCAGAAGGAGAAGGCTGGGGTGAGAAGGTGACTTCAGGGACATCTGGTGCAAGACCAGCTAGGCCCAGGTCCAAACTACCTTCTGGGATATGAAGTGACATAGGCATAGGGGCTGGGGGAGAAAGCATTTCATCATTTAAATTTCAGTATTTACTTAATAGGGACTTGAAGAGACTTTAAGAGAAGTTAAGTAGTGGCCAAGAAAAATCAGAGTTTTCTAGAATTTTTTACATCTCTTAGTGATACCGTCACTCGCCCTGGCTTAGCACCACCTTAACACTAAATTGGTGGGAACTGTCCTTCTCGGGGTGGCTGCCTGGCCTGGTTTGCCCAGTGTTTTGCTGGTTTTAAAACTGAGGGAAGCCACCCGGTCTCAGGCACACCAGCATGGGTGTCCCCCTAGATTGTCTACACAATTTTGCTGACAGCATCAACTGGGAGCTATTTTAATCAAAAAGACTGCTGAGCTCAGTGACTGACACCTGTAAGCCCAGCACTTTGGGAGGCCGAGGTGGGTAGATCACCTGAGGTCAGTAGTTCGAGACCAGCCTGGCCACCATGGTGAAACCCCATCTCTACTAAAAATACAAAAAATTAGCTGGGCATGGTGGCGCATGCCTGTAATCCCAGCTACTCAGGAGGCTGAGGCAGGAGAATCGCTTGAACCCAGGAGGCAAAGGTTGCAGTGAGCCGAGATAGCATCATTGCACTCCAGCTTGGGCAACAAGAGTGAAACTCTGTCAAAAAAAAAAAAGACAAAGAATTTGGTCTGAACCACTGACAGTCTCACCTAGAGACCTAGAGGAGTCACGGTGAGGATAGGACAGGGCTGCTGTCTGTGACTCTGGCACAATGCAGCACTGTCTACTCCACGAGGAGACTGAATTTACAACTTTGGCCTCTCATCACAGACTTGGAAGGGAGCTTGGAGATTATCTAGCATAACAATCCAGATGGCAAATAAGGAAATTGAGATGGAGAAACCTTAAGGAACTCATCTAAAGCCATGAAGCAGAACTGTCCAGGACCAAGGCTTCTTTTCTAATCTAGTGCTCTTTCCAAGACATGGCATAGACCCATCACTACAGCACCCAAGCAACCAAATTAATGGGCCTCAAGAGATAAACATGGACATCCATCCAAAACCTATGAGAAACGTTCCCACCGGTCACCACCAGTGGCAAAGCAGAGGATGGCAACATCAGCCACCCCCTGGGGAGACCCAGTGTGGTGGCTAAGAAGCCGCACAATGCCACTGCGAGCCACTCTGTTCTTCTGAGACTCCACCCCACCTCCCAGCTTCCAACCTCTCCTGGGCACCTGCAGAACACTAAACCAGCCTGTAATCTCTTTCCCCATCCCACCTTCTTGGATTTACACAGGGCTGAAAAAGAAGGCCAAAAGAGAGGGAAGAGTGGGCATAGGATGCAGTCAGAGTCACCACAACAGCCTCCTCTGAGAATCTCTTTAAATAAAGTTTTTTGGCAAATTTTGAGAAGCTGAGTTAAATACCTTGTTCAAGTTGATTTCATAGAAATGTCATTTCTGTTCTCTGAAAACCAACCTGGCATCCAGCAATGACCTCTTCAACCAATGAAGCACCTGCTTACCAATGTATTATTTGTTAAGAGAACAGAAAAGGTTTTGATCACGCACAGAAAGAAGCGCTTTGCAGCTAGTAGCATATGGCTCTTGGGAACACGGGGCTTTTAAAATCTCTACTTTTATGACTTCTCTCATTATTATTTCATCAATTATTTCATTATTGTATCATCTGTGTCATCTGTGCAGATGTAGGTAATTTGGATTGGTTATTGTTTTAGGAAGCATGTGGAAATTGCTATCAATGAGTAATTATTTCATATTCTCACCCCTCCCAGTTCTCCTTCTGGACTTAGAGCTAGTCACTATTAAGGCAGATGAACGTGGGAGTTAGACAATGCAACCACCCTCTTCACTATTTCAGGGCTGAAAGGCCACTCCAGGTAGTTATAATTGAACCTCAAAGCAGGTGACCTTGCAAAGTTAAAGCATCTGCTCCAATTTACCTCTGCATCTCACTGCCCCCCAGACACAAGTTCTGCCGCTCTTCTCTGTTCACGGTTCCTGCAAATCTTTTCTGTGCTCTGAGACTCAGCTTGAGATCCTCTCAAGACATTGTGCCAAGCCTCTCCAGCTGACATATTCTCCCTTCCCTGAATTCATATAGCTCGTAAAGTAGCACTTAATTACAAAATATGCTATATTGTGCTGTGTTTGGTGATTGTCTGATTCTTCTCCTTAGAGTACACAGAATGCCCCATGTGGAGGCAGCATGTTTGATAAGAAATGTTCAATTCATATTTTTTAAGTTAATTAATTAATAAGAGCATGGATTTTTGAGTCAGAAAGACTTGACTTTACCAGTTACTAGCTAGATGACCTTTATCGAGCCACTTAACTAGTTTAAGCTCCAGTGACTTTATCTAGAAAATGGCAATAATGCTACATGGCTCAGAGGAACAACTGAAATACACCTCACAGATGCTCAAGCAGAGAGCATGTTCTTTACCCCTGCCAAGTGTCCACTGGGTAGACATTACTACTCAGAATACAAAATATAAACTAGTTTGTATTCCAGAGTCTTATTTTTCTTTTTAATAGTGCTCATTCCAAGACATGTCTACCATATTTTTGTTATTTTCACCTATCAATTACGAAAACGTTTTCAGGAACCAAGACCCAAGCCCCACAACAAAAAGACACAGGTAGGTCAGCATGTAGATGTGTGTTGATACGCCTTCTTATCTGAAAATAAAAATTCCCCAAACTTAATACAATTTGGGAAATGCTGTTTGAGTCACCTGCTGTGGACTGACTATTGTTCAATTGTCGTTTTCCTCAAAACACTCAGTACTGTGTCTTGCAGGTAGTAAGACATAGTGGGGGCCAGGCACGGTGGCTCACACCTGTAATCCCAGCACTTTGGGAGGCAGAGGCTGGTGGATCACCTGAGGTCAGGTGTTTGAGACCAGCCTGGCCAATGTGTCGAAATCCTGTCTTTACTAAAAATACAAAAATTAGTTGGGCATGGTGGCGCACACCAAAAATCATAGCTACTTGGGAGGCTGAGGCAGGAGAATCACTTGAACCTGGGAGGCGGAGGTTGCAGTGAGCCGAGATCACACCACTGCACTCCAGCCTGGGCAACAGAGTGAGACTCTGTCTCAAAAATAAAATAAAATAAAATAACAAAGTGGGCACCCAATTTGTGTTTGTAAACAGAATTATAGCCATGATTCCAAAGTGTTGGGAATTTAACTGCCTAGGATGGGATGAAAATGTTTTCAAAAGGCACTTAATTCTCTGCATTCTAAACTATATTTCAACGAGCAAAACTTCCAAACAGAACTCCAAAAGATGCCCAAAGCTGCAACCAAGACAGCCCCAGGCCAAGAATTGTTAAATGGTGTCCTTTAAACTCTGCCTCGTAAATACTCCCAGCCTAATGAACCAGTGCTCCCAAACAACCCCTGAACTGGTCTGCTAACCCCAATACATGTTAAATTTATGATTTCTAAACAAGATAAAAGATCTGATTGGATTTATTTTCTTTAAGAAAAAAAAAAAAGCATTCCATTCCTGACCAAGTTGAGACCCTGCATTGGTGTGTTTGCTGCTAGCGCCTACTGGCCAATCACTTAGACAAAACCTGCTTGTAAACTTTCCTGGCGTTTTTTGAAGTCGCCTCCTTCCCCTGACTGGTCTGCACCTCCTTCTCTCCCACCACAGATTGCTCATAGCCGGTGACTCCTCAGTGATTCAGGGATGTCTCCTATGCCTCTGCCTGGTGGCTTTGTACCTGGCCACCCCGAGCAGCCGCCTCCCAGGCACCCCTCCTGGGTTCTCTTCCAGGGAGAGTCCTGTAGAATCTAAGAGTGACCTTAGAATTCATCGGCTCCTGCTACAGATGAGAAAACTAAGACCCAGAGAAAAGAACATGAAGTGAAGGAACAGGAATTAGAGCCCGGGACTCTTGGTCCTGAATCCAGTGCCATGCCCAGCAGCCATGTGGCCCGAAGACAACCTCAGCAGCCCCCTCCCTAAGACACTCCTGTCAGCACACATGGGGAGTAGGAGGAGTTTGCCTTCAAGGCCTGGCCCCAACATGGCACCTGGATAGGGTCCCTGAAGCTGCCATCCTCGCTGCCAGCGCTCCTGCCAGCTCCAGTCTCATCTCAGCTCACTCCCCCACCTTCCGTCCTCTCAAAGTCAGAGTCCTTGCTTCAGGAACCATCAAGGTGAGATGTGCTAAATCCATCTGAGGAGAGGAGACTAGAGACCCCTCCCAGATAATCTGAGAATACTAAAACAATGGCCTACTGAAGGACAGCTTAGCTATCCTGACCAGAACAGCAACCTCAAAAGAGGGCACCTGAATTCGAAGGGGAAGGCAGGGGAGCTGGCCAGGCCCAGGAGTGGCCCAGAGGCTCCATTCATCAGTGCCATCAGCTATTGCAAGCTGAATGCAATTACATAGAACCATGCCTCACTAGCCTGACCCAGCACTCACACTCCACCCTTCCGAGAAACGCTCTGGCCTGAATTGCTATCACCCACCACCTCCTGCCCCTGCATGGCAGGGTTAGGACCAGCTCTAGCCAGAGCACTGCAAGAGCTACCCTCCATTCCCACACTCACCCCAAGACATCCAACACGCTCCCATCTAGCCCCCAGCATGAGTCTAAACCCAGGCGTAGGCACAACCAGAAAGGACAAGATTGAAAACCCCAAGGGAAGTCTGCAAAATGAGTCACAATACCTGCATCCTAATCCATGCCTCTTCTAACTGGTTCTGTGGCCTCCAACAAACCCCCAGACTACTCTGAGCCTGGGTTTACTTCTCTGAGAAATTAGGGCAATAGCAATACCTGGGTGGCATAGAGACAAAAGGAGAAAATAAAAACTCTTCAGCAAACCTAAAAGTATTTGTCAAAGCTATGACTATCTCCTTGCGTTGCTAGTAATAATATAGTCACTTCCTTGCCCTCCACCCAGATATTTACTCAGAATGTTCAGAGAATTCCCCAAATTTACCAAGCACCTTGGAAGAATGAGCTTCTCCTGCTGCTCAAATTTCCTTGTAGTTAATCCCAGCTTGTGCCCATCGATTTTCCTTAATAAGATTAAAGGGGAAGGTTTGACCAGGTCATCTCTCAGGACTCAGGAAACAAAACCATTTGGCAAAAAATAAATTCCAATCATCTGCCTCTGTCGCCAGCAAATATATGCTCAATGCTACCTGAGAGCAAGTCAGTGCTGAATACTTGGTTCCTCTGCACTGGTTTCAGAATGTAATTTCATTTCTGAAGTCCCTTTACTGTTAAGGTCACTTCTTGAGCTTCTAGTTCTAAAGCCTGATAACGCTTAGCACAGTCGTTCACATCTGTACTCCAACACTTTGGGAGGCCGAGGCATGAGGATCACTTGAGCCCAAGAGTTCGAGGCCAGCCTAGGCAACATACTGAGACCCCTGTCTCTATAAAAAATTAGCCAGGTTTGGTGGCTAGCCCCAGCTACTGGGGAGGATGAGGTGGGAGGATTACTTGAGCCCAGGAGGTTGAGGCTGCAGTGAGCCATGATCATACCACTGCACTCCAGCCTGAGTGACAGAGCAAGACCTTGTCTTAAAAATAAAATAAAATGGAGCCTCATGGCAACCAAACAAAACAAGTGCCCATGCTCTGCTTTATCTCAGTGTTCACACCTTGCATTCCAGCCTTTTTCATCTACGGACTTTAACCTTCAGGGCTGAACAGAGAGTTCTACAGGGAGGGGCTGGGTTGTAATTCTACCATCTTGTTGCTTGAAGGGAAAAAAGAGAGCAGTCCATTCTGAAAAAACAAGGAATGACCATACAACAAATTAATACAAAGTTTTAGTCTTCTTGTCTCTGCCAGCCTTAGTCCTTTTTTTTTTTTTTTT
>NW_016813906.1:1416521-1431354 GCF_001698545.2 Rhinopithecus bieti | reverse complement strand
TTTTTTTTTTTTTTTTTTTTTTGAGACTGAGGTCTCGCTCTGTCATCCAAGCTGGAGCATAGTGGCACAATCAATCATAGCTCACTGTAGCCTCAAAGTCTTCAGCTCAAGCAAGTAGCTAAGATTACAATCACCCGCTACTATGCCTGGCTTCAAGTCCAAGTTTGAAAGCCAGCTCTTCCACATTTCCTAACAGGCAGTGTGGACAACATGAAACTTTTAGAATGATAAAAGTAGATTTCACAAACTCACTGTAAAGAGCTGGGCCCCGGGGTAGGGAGCATTTTACCTTTGGTGGGAATGCTCTCATCATTTTAAAAGCTCCTATTTCTTGTACTTCCGAAGGGCTTAAAAATTATTCAAAACTGAGAATGTGATTAGAGGAAGCAGCAACCACAGAATTTGATAACTTTTCCCAATCTCCTCCTCAAAAGAAACCTTCCACTAAAGTAAATAGCTCTGAGGGCACAGTTCATCAAGAAAGCACTCATATCAACCCCCGGCCTGAAAATAGACATAAATATTAGGTCAGTTTCACAGTCAGTTATCCCACTCTGGGGATAAAACACATAAATAAATTGGAAATGGGCACTTCTCCCGCCCTAAGGATATGATCCTGCCCCAGAGCTCCAGGGCTGCTGTCATGTAGTAAAAGAAAGCCATCTCTTTCCTGGCTGATACTGGGACAGTTTCCCTGCAGGAGTCTCAGGCCCCAGAGAATGCCTCTCTTCCCAGCGCTGAGGTATGCGACCCCTTGGGCAGAGCACCACCTAGACCTCTCCCAGAGACACCCTTTCTCTTCTTCTTCTTCCTTTTCATGATGTACTGTTGTGTCTTCCACACCAGCCCCTGTCCTTTACCCTCGGGCCCTCTCTTCTTCCTTTGCCTCCTTTTTTGTTTTTGTTTGTTCGGTTGTTTTTTCTATTTGGGTTTGTTTGCTTCCTTTTTTTTTTTTTTTCTTGAGACAGAGTCTCACTCTGTCGCCCAGGCTAGAGTGCAGTAGTGTAGTCTCGGCTCACTGCAACCTCCGTCTCCCAGGTTCAAGTGATTCTCGTGCCTCAGCCTCCCAAGTATCTGGGATTACAGGCATGTGCTGCCACATCCCAGTTAATTTTGGTATTTTCAGTAGAGGTAGGGTTTCACCACGTTGGCCAGGTTGGTCTTGAACTCCTGGCCTCAAGTGACCCACCCGCCTTGGCCTCCCAAAGTGCTGGGATTACACGCATGAGCCACTGCACCTGGCCTGTTTGCTTTCTTTTAACAGTCTTTTAAAATTATGTTTATATATATATATAACGTAACATTTACCATTTTAATCATTTGTGAGTATACACTTCAGTGGCATTAAGTATGTTTGCAATGCTTTGTCCTCATCCCACTACCCACCTCCAGAACTTTTTCATCATCCCCAGCATAAATTCCCTAGCCGTTAAACAGTAGCTCTCCTTCCCAACCCCTCATTAATCCCCTGGCAATCTCTATTCCACTTTCTGTCCTTATGAATTTGCCTAGTCTAGGTACCTCATGGAAGTGGAAACATATAATATTGGTCCTTTCATATTTGGCATGTCTCATTTAGCACAATGTTTGCAAGGTCCATCCATGTTGTAGCATATGTCAAAATTTCATTTCTTTCTATGGCTGAATATTATTCCACTGTGTATATAGCTCCCATTTTGTTTATCCATTCATCTTTTCTTTTTTTTTTTTTTTTTCCCTGAGACAGATTTTCCCTCTGTCACCCAGGCTGGAGTGCAATGGTATGATCTCAGCTCACTGCAACCTCCGCCTCCCGGGCTCAAGTGATTCTTGTGCCTCAGCCTCCTGAGTAACTGGGATTACAGGCATGCACCGCCACGCCCAGCTAATTTTTATATTTTTAGTAGAGACGGGGTTTCACCATGTTGGCCAGGCTGGTCTTGAACTCCTGACCTCAGGTGATCCACCCACCTCAGCCTCCCAAAGTGCTGGGATTACAGGTATGAGCGACCATGCCAGGCCTCATTCATCTTTTCATAGATGCTTGGGTCGTTTCTACTTTGCATTTATTGTGACTAATACTGCTATGAACATGGGTGTATAGAAATCCGCTTAAATCCCTGATTTCCATTGTTTTGGCTGTACACTTGGGAGTGGAATTTCAGGATCGTATGGTAAGTGTTTAACTTTTTGAGAAACTGCCAAACCGTTTTCCACAGTGATTCCAGCATTTGACATTCCCACCAGCAATGCATGCAGTCTCCATCTTCTCCACATTCTAGCTAACACTTGTTATTTTCTGTTTTTGTTTGTTTGTTTTTAATAGCCATTCTAGTAGGCATGAAGTGGTGTTTGCCCGCTTTTTTGATGGAGGTGGGGGAATGGGGTGGAATTGGTCTTTAACCATCAATTAAGCTGGGGGCCTTAGACCTCTGTGAATTGGCTGTGACAATAGCTAAAGGAGGCTGCTACCTCACACTGAAGAGGTGTTTCCCAAGTTTGTCCCTGGAGAGGGCACCAGACCAACTTATTGTCTTGGAGGGAAGAAGCAGTAAGGCAGAAGACTTGAACTTCTCAGAGAAAAAACAGTCTACAGACTTCATTTTATGCTGCCCTCACACAGTACTGAAAGCTCTACCCTGGGGACCTGGCTTGACTTCTAACTAGCTGTGTTATCTCAGGAGAGCTCCCAACTGCTCTGAGTCTCAGTCTCCCAGTCAGTGAAATGGAGGCATTAGCACCTGCCTGGCTGCATGGCCCCACAGTGCTGCAGTGAGCAGCCAATGAGAGAAAGCTTGTCACATGTGTTGCAAACTAATAGTTACACAAATGCAGGGAGTAGCAGCTAGAAGAAAATGGTTGGGAATCTAAAAAGAATTAAAGCCTCCCATGAATTTCTTCTCACGCCTCCTCCAAAACCAGGGACTGCTTCACCCGCCCTCCAGGGCTGCTGCTCCAGCATTTCCGGCAGCTGCTGACAGAATGTACGTTCCTTCTGATCCCACGTGGCAGAGTCAAGCCCAGATGGAGCAAGGGCCTCTCTCAGAGAGAGGCACCCAGGGCTCACCCTTTCAAAGGAAGCACTTGGAGAGATGGCTTCTCAAAGGTCACACAGGAAACTGAAGTTAAAGCCTGGATCTAATCTATAGAAGAAACAGGAGCATTTGAATCCACACATTCGAATGTGGTAATTAGTGATCCCACTCCCCCGACCCATCCCCAATCTTCTGCCCATCTGACAGCGTTTAGATGATCCGATGATGTAATTTGAACTTCGAAAGGCTTGAGAAAAATGTCCACTTTGCTTTTCAAAAATGGAAAGACAACAAAAGTAAGTTACTCCAGAGACTTGGATGCATGTGGCCGTTCTAGTGAGAACACAATAAGGAAAATAAAATCCATCCTAGGAGAGGAAATTATCCCACCAAAGTTCTTGTCGGTCCTTCCAAAGGCCATTTACATCTGGGCATCCATACAGAGCTCACTCATCACCCAGGAGTTACGTGAGGAGGGCTATGCTTGCTACAAGGGAAGTCACGAAGACTAAGACAGGGTCAGATGAAAAAATAAGACATTTAAATATAATGCTCCAATTAATAAAGCCCTAAGAGCCAACCGCCTTTGTATGAAATAACCTGGGTTTAAAAACAAAAAAGCAAAAAGCTTCATTGAAGAATGCAAAGTTGAGCTGTGGTCTTTGCAGCTGCCTGACTGAAATACAACTCTTACTAAGATGCTTCCTCTCTCACTCAGTGTGACGTAAACTAGACCCAGACTCCTGGCTAAGAGGGGAGACTTCAAAATGCACGCTCTGCACCCAAGCCTATGATCAGTTTTATCTGAGTCTTTCCCACACGTGTTCAGTGCATCCCAGCAAAACCAGGAGAGGGCCTTGTCTTCACTTCTTGTTGAGACTTGGTGATTGATTAGCTGGTTATTCTCTAACCCATTCACACTTAAGTGTTACCTCAACCCAGCCTTTGTGGTATAAGCATTTTCTCTCGTAATTGTGTTACAAAAAGCTTTTCATCTTATTAAGGAAATCCAGACATTGGCAGTTTAGGGGGGCAGGGTTAGCCTAAGCCCCTGCAATCACTGTAGGCTCACCCAGTCTGCCTCAAGGTTAACTGAGTTTCATCATTAGGTGGCCTGGGGACCCCTGTCCTCTGGCCCCTTCCCCATCCTCCCTGCTCTCCCTAACTTTCACTCTTCAGGAGGTGGCCGGTGGCCTGTTTCTGGAGAGGGCTAGGCAGGGGCAGACCACCCTGATATCCATAGTGTCCTCTTGGGCTTGAGCCAACACCATCAGAGCAAATGTCTCTCTCAGCAGACATCTCATGCCCTCAAGGGCTGGACATCCCTTGCCTCCCCAGCCAACCTCAAGGTGACCCCTGATGTTATCTAACATAGTGTTAATGGCATTTCATGCTTGTGCTCTGTTGACCTCTGATGCATCCCTATGCTTCTTGCAATAATTTTCCCTCTAATCATAAAGGTTTAACCCCCTAAAAATGAGGCATTTGGAAGACCGTCTCTTAATTCTTCAAACCCTGCAAGCCCTAAATGGTGAATGAGGGGCTCATGCAGTGGTCAGAGGGTAGGGGTAGCACACTTCTCACAAGTCCATGTGTCTTCCTAAAACGCAGATCGTGAATCATAGGTCTGAGGAGGGAGGGGCTACAGGTCGCGCATTTCGCCCGGCTCCCAGGTGACGCTCTGTGGCTCTATGGTCCACACACAATCCCACATGAGTCTCCGATGGGGAGCTCCCTTCACCCAGAACCCCCAGGTGAGGAAGGCTTCTGAGAGGGGGCGGAGCTGAGAGCCGGTGTCCTCAACGGTGGAGCCCACGGAGATGACCACCTGGAGACACACAGAGTGCATCCTCTCAGTGACACCCTGAGAGGGAATTCACGGACTCAAGGGTGGCAGGAAGGCCAAGGACACCCAGCAGGCTGTTTGTGCCACCCAGGGAAAGAGGAACTGACCTTTTTCTCATGGGGAAGTGCGTCTTCTCCTCTCCAAACCACAGGCTCACAAGCAGACCAGCTCAAGTGAAGTTCCTACAATGACCACTGGGTGTGGGTCTGCTCTTCCAGCCCCTGCTGAGAGGAATCCCTGAGAGAGGTCCACAAGCCACGCAGGGCCACCATTCCCCTGCCCTGGTTTGGGACCCCAGCCTCCCCAACACAGAGCCCACTCGCCTCCAGCACGCGGGCGCTGTGCTTCCCAGCCTAAGCCAGGAAAGAAAGCTGTGTATGCTGACACTTAAATTAGAGCCTCGCAATTATCTCTCAATCCCGGCTTGCCCTGTGCTGCTTTATCACTGTTTTTTATAGCTAAAGTTACTCGCCCTCGTTTTAAGTACATCGTGCATAAGGCATAGGCCAACTTCTGATATATTCCCACAAGCAAAATTAAATACCAGTAACATGTGTTTTAGTGAATTGGGTCCCTCAATTTGCATCTTATAATAAGGATGTTATCATACTGGTTTATGGCTGAGCTCTTTAGTTTTTATCTCTCTGGGGCTAGATTCCCCCTCATGAGTTCAATATAAGTCTATGAACTAACGCAATTTTTAAAACACTTTTCTTCTGTGTTAACATTAACACCCTTATGAGTGAAAGAGTTTTACTCCCCAAAGTGTACAGAATGTTTGCATTCACTGGAGGATGTGGCGGGATATTAGCCCTCAGTGATAGCTGTGGTTGCTCGTAAGTGAAAGGAGTTGAGTCTGTAATCCGGTCTGCCACTGCAAAGAAGCCTTTTTCACCTCTTTGCACTGAGACATAATCTCTGGTGTGTTCATTCCCTTACATTTAGATTAATTATAAAACATTGTCACCAGAATATTAAAGTAATGTTTAATACACAGAAGGGAATAAGGTATTCTGGAAAATGCATAATTTCCCTATGATGATTTTGCCAGTTGCATGCAATATGATCTTTTGATTGCCAGCTATAGAAATATTGTGACTAAGCTTTCACTAGCTTTTTATTTTTGCAACCATCCTGTCATAGCACTTTGAAAACTGTAAGCTTGGCCCATCAAAAAAAAAAAAAAAAAGAAAAAGAAAAAAACTAAGAGTGCCCATGCTAAAGAGTTCTGTCAGCTTGGTTCCAAAGAAGGGAGATGATAGGAGAGGGTGAGTAGTTATGGGCAGCACCTTTCACTTCAGCAAGCCTAACACAGCTGGGTAGTGGAGAAAGGATGGACTCTCACCCTCTGCACAGGCCCAACACACATGCGCACCCATGCATCCACACACACACACACACACACATACACATGTCCTTGGAACATGGGAAGGTGTCAACATTCCTAAATGGAAATCTCAAGTCCTCTCGCTTGCTTCAGATTTTCCGAGCTCTACTGCAGCCATACATCCCGGAGGAATCACCTGAATCAACACCGAGTCACAGTTAGCAGAATTCTCCTTGTTGGCAGTGGCTGAAATGGAACCGACATTCCTCTGGGGGCTGCTCCTGGGGATTGGTTACCTCCCTCTAGATACTGGGCTCCATCCTTGGTTGTGTTGGTTAACAACCAAGTGTCGTTACCAGCGGAGGGCTCCTGTCCTTCGAGGTCTCACTCCAGGTCTCTGCAGGTGAAATTTTCCACGATGATAATCATTTAAAAAATAATCACGGTAATAGCAGAAGGAGCACTCCAACCCATCCATCTTCCCAGCACACTCACTGAGCAAGTTGGTAACCCCATGCTTCTGTCACACCATCAAGAATGCTGGAAGAATTCTCAGTGTGTTTTAAAACTAAAATTAATTTTTAAATCTGTTTTCTGTTTATCCAGGCCCCCTAATGGCAATGCACCCAACACCTGTTATCTTGTTTCTATTCTCTTCAAGGCCTCTTATGTCTCTCTTACCTCTACCCTCTGCCCTTCAAAAATATACTAGATGTGAAAAGCCCTCTTAGCCCCAAAAGGCTCAAAGTCCTGTGGCTTAATTACCTTTCCATTTGCAACACGGAGGCCCCTTGGGTCAGAATTCAATGTGATTTCCAGTAGAAGAGGGGATAGGTTTACTCGGCTCCAGCCCACCCCACATCTGTTCTATGGACACAAGGACTCCCTAGGCCAGAAGAGGATATGCTAACCTTTCTGGCCTTGCTTTCTAGCCTTTACCTTTAACTCCAGAAGAGTGGGAGCCCAGAGTGAATACAGCTTCTGAGGATAAGACTACAGAAACTAGAGGATAATGACTATTAAAGATCAAGGCCAGTAATGTCATTGAGATCATCATAGTCATTACAGATGAGGCATTTTTTTTTCTGTCTAGATGTGTGTATATGGGAGGCACATGAATATGCATGTGCTATAAATAGGTATATACACAGGAACTATATGTGTGACTGTGCATATGTGCATACTTCCCATACATATACCATGATTCTAACTCATGGGCAAATAGAAAAGAATGAATCTATGCAAACAGGCCCTTGGAACACATGCTTGCATTTCCTAACCCAAGTATTGTATGTATGACTTTTAGTGATTATGTTTTGCTGAGGCACGGATTGAGCCTTGTGCTGACATGAAGGAGGGTGCTTAGCTAGTGAAGGAAGTTTGTCTGCTCACAGACTTCTCACACAGGCCTTGCTTTCCTCCCTGTCCCCTGTTAAGATCTATACCTCACTTTTTCATTATGCTTTACTGTATTTCAGCGGGAGGGGAAATATGGGGCGTCCTGGTAATAGCAGAGTGTTTTCACACCTCAGGGGAACACTTCCATGTGTGTTGAACCCCTCAGACGCCTCCCGGCCATTCCCTTGTGACTGATCCTTAGCTTGTATTTACACGCTTGCTCCTAGGCCACTGTCCTGAGGTGGAGGTGTTGCAGGGGGGCATTGCTGAGACTTGTGACCATGGCAGGTCACAGGAGTAGAGACCCCGGAGCTCTGGAAGAAACTCTAGGATGAAATAGAGAGTTTGCAACCCAGTACCAAAAAGGAATTCTTTATATGCCCTAAATATTCTGACTTATGACACTGGACAGTCATAAACTAGTCCTGCTTCCAGGAGAAACAGGATAGTAGGCATGAGGGAGAGAGATAGGGAAGGACACCAGATGATATGACTTATGACTGCAGTACAAAAATACCAAGTCTCTATTTTTGAAATGCAAGCTCCAAGAGAGTGAAATCCCAGCCTGCACTGCCTTACTTTGTGCAGAGAATGCTTCTTTGGTTATGTATACACATGCTTGCTTATTCTAATCCATGCCTTTATTATGAAATTCCTCTAATGTTGTGGCCAAATAGCAATAAAATAATATTATTACGGGACACAGGCCTGTGCCAACAAGCATATTGCAAAGAAAAAACAATATAATGTAACTTTTACAAATAGGAGAATCAAAAAAGTCTTAAATCACAGCTGGATGGTAGCTCATGCCTGTAATTCCAGCACTTTGGGAGGCCAAGGCAGGAGGATCATTTGAAGCCAGGAGTTTGAGACCAACCTGGCAACCAAACAAGACCCTGTGTCTACAAAAAGAAAAAAATTCTTAAATCTCCCCCTAAAAAAGAAGTCGTTGTACCTCTCCGATCTGCAAAACTCTTGTAGCATTCTAGTCTTTCTTCAGTTAGGTTTATCATTTTGCTTTGAGACATGATGTTAAAGGGTTAAATGCTTAATGAGACATGAAGTCGTCCTTTGCATTGTAAAACAGTCAATCCCTAGGAACTAACTGACCTGTTTGGGCCTCAAGGTCTTTATCTTTAGGCTGTTTGTAGTGTGGTGTGGTGTGGTGTCAATCCATAAGGAAGAACTTTTTCAAGCTTCTACAGTCTGGGATGGGTCTAGACCAGCACAAATGGGGAATTTAGATACAGCTTCAAACAATAGGGTTAATGTCTATTTGAATGTGTCAAGGATGACTACATAGTTTAACCCAAGTACTGCATGCATAGCAGAATCCTTCAGTGAAACAGCCAACACCTTCCAGGATCAACCTCCAACTGGTCTCTTGGCTTGTTTTGAATTCCCTTTCAATCTATTTCATGCCGTGCTACACTCTTCCGAAACTTTTCTATGGACATGATTTTGAATAACCGTTAACTGACTATAAGATTTAAGAAAGGTCAGTTGCGATGGCTCAATCCTGTAATCCCAGCACTTTGGGAGGCCAAGGCGGGTGGATCACCTGAGGTCAGGAGTTCAAGACCAGCCTGGCCAACATGGTGAAACCCTGTCTCTACTAAAAATACAAAAAATTAGCTGGGCGTGGTGGTGGGCACCTGTAATTCCAGCTACTCTGGAGGCTGAGGCAGGAGAATTGCTGGAACCTGGGAGGCGGAGGTTGCAGTGGGCCAAGATCGTGCCATTTCACTCTAGCCTGGGCAACAAGAGCAAAACTCAGTCTCAAAAAAAAAAAAAAAAGATTGAAGAAAATGTTATTGACTATAAGATAAAATACAAGCCCCTTGGCATATTGTCAAAGTGACTCCATAACATGGCCCCAAGTTTGTTTCCCACCTTATGTGCCACTAGTTTCATAGACAAACCTTTTCCTGCCACACTGGTCTGGTCAGTGCCCTCCAAATACTGCAGTACTGCCTTGAACTGGTTTGCTGTCATCGTTTCTCTCTATCATCTAAATCCTAGCCTGTCTTTGATGACTAAAAGCCTAACATCTCTGTGGGCCCCAGAGAAATTATCTTCCTCTACATTCCTCCAGTTGACGTCTCTCACTTACGGATTAATCATATTGCCCTCTCCTATTCTTATGTGCTTTTATGCATATAATCTTAGCCCCCACGTAGGACCAACTGTAATCCCTTTGAGGACAGGGGTTGGGTCTCGTACCTATTTATAATTCCCCACAGTGCCTAGAGCCTCTTGCACACCACAGGGTGGGGGGAAATATTTGCTTTTGCTGGTGATCTGAGAAAGATAATACTGCAAACAGGAGAAGTAAAGATTTCTTTGTCTTGTTCCATTTGGAATGAATTAGTGGCAGGTAATCAGTTAGAGGTCAGCTCAGAAGGTTAAAATACATGGACTTATCCCCTGTTACAGTTCTTTTATCTTTAATCACAGGACAAAGACTGTGTTCCTATTACTAACCTCTTTCTAAATCATTGGTGTTGTTATTTACAAGAAGGACTGGGCCAAATATGTGAAGAAACATCAATGTATACTCACCCCAACATTTGAAAAACAAGTTTTAAGTGCGTGTACCACTGATAAAGTATGAAGAATAATATTCCCATTCATTCCAGATTATTCAGGTCCTTTGCCTGGGACTGGTGGCTACACAGGCAAAGTGAATTCTATATCAGCATTTTTTAAAGCCCACTATTCTCACCATTCCAGCTTAACTGTGACCAGTTATTTAATAGGATTCTAATTAATTTAATTCTCCACTGGTAGCAATTTCTGATTCACAATGACTGTGCCTTTTACCTCTTTGCATCCCTTCCCCAGCAGTTAACTCAGCAGGCTGCATATAGCAGGAACCTAATAAATATTTGTTGATTGAACAAATGAATGAGCCATACTGCAGATGGAGAAGACTGGAGAGTGAATTCCTCAGATATGCCTCACAAAACCATACTGGTCCTCCCATCACCAGAAATGGACAGAAATGCAAGCACCATAGCAAGAAATGACACCAGCCTTGCTCCATAGTCAGCAGAACCAGAGCCCTCAAAGCAAAACCACTTTGAATAGACTTCTAATCAGTTTAATTAGCACTGTTGTTAATTTTTTTAAGATGGTAAACTCAACGTTGGCATTACAAGTGGTGACAAAATTTCAGGATGAGGTAGATACTAGGAGTCAATATGTAGAGGTTGGGAGTGAGTGTTCTGGAGTTATATGACAGTAGTAGTAGTACGAGTTGCAAAACCTTGGATATGTCACTTAGTCTCTCTAAGCTTCAGTAGAATGAAAATAATAATAGTACCTATCTCACACGATGATCAGGAAGAAGAAATAAGAACATGCATGGAGGCTGGGCGAGGTGGCTCACACCTGTAGTCCCAGCTCTTTGGGAGGCCAAGGTGGTGGATCACCTGAGGTCAGGAGTTCAAGACCAGCCTAACCAACATGGTGAAACCATGTCTCTACTAAAAGTATAAAAATTAGCTGGGCATGGTGGCACGTGCCTATAATCCCAGCTACTCTGGAGGCTGAGGTAGGAGAATTACTTGAACCTGGGAGTTGGAGGTTGCAGTGAGCCGAGATTGCACCACTGGGCTCCAGCCTGGGCAACAAGAGCAAAACTCCATCTCGAAAAAAAAAAAGAAAGAAAGAAAGAACATGCATGGAAAGCCCTTATCACTGTGCCTAGAACATGGTAAATTCTCAGTAAACACTAGCTGATATGATTATTTCTACTTTAACCTACATTTTCCTCTTTAGCAAGCCCTGAGCAGTCTGCCAGTCAAGGACGAGAAGGGTTAGGTTCTCAGTCAGAGATCACATTTCAGAAACATCTGGGCCTGGATCTCCAGGCACCCGAAGAAGTTTGGTGCTTTGCCAGCCTCAGTGAGATACCATGGCCCTCTGGGAGAGGGTTGTCCGCTAATGCTACCCTCCAGCAGGAAAAGGGGTGAAGAGGGACCCCAACCCTAAGGTACAACCAAAGTGATAAGATGCACCCTGAGCACTGTACAAGCAACTGTGTAAAAAATGTGTGCATGATGACGGCTTTAGTTTTCAAACAAAAATCACTTGCTGCTTTTTTTTCTGTAACATAAGCTTGTAAAGAAAAATGGGTTTACTAGCCAAAAGCAAAGGAAAGCCTGCCCTTGACATGGACCACAACCCCACATCTCCATGGCCATCAAGACTGGATGTCAACACTCCAGTCCCAAGAGCCCGGAGCGCTTTGCCTGAGCAGGCTCTAAACAGCTGCTGTGCACAGCAACTGCTGCCCTACCGGGCCCCAAGACATTCGAAGTCAACCCATGTCCATTAGAAATAAATGTGAATCAAAGGGTGACTGGCAAGAAAAGAAATGGCCACAGAGGCTGGGTGCGGTGGTGCACACCTGTAATCCCAGCAACTTTGGGAGGCCAAGACGGGCGAATCACCTGAGGTCAGGAGTTTGAGACCAGCCTGGCTAACAAGATGAAACCCCATTTCTACTAAAAATACAAAAAAATTAGCTGGGCATCCTGGCTTGTGCCTGTAGTTCCAGCTACTCAGTAGGCTGAGGTAGGAGAATCGCTTGAACCCGGGAGGCAGAGGTTGCAGTGAGCCGAGATCACACCACTGCACTCCAGCCTGGGTGACAGGGGGAGACTCCATCTCAAAAAAAAAAAAAAGATACAGGTTATGCTATTGGTTATTTGGATTCTCTAACAGGATGTGATGTGGCCTTGAAATTCAAATTCAGTGGGTGTTTCTCTCATATCTTGTCTAGAGAATGGAAAAGATTGTGAGATCCACTTAAGCCACTGGAGATGAATTTGGTTTGATGAGCAGCCCTTTTAACTGTAAAAGCTGTCTCTCAGTAATTCTTGGTCCCCAGGTTTATTTCTACCATTGGAGGGGTGAATTAAAGAAGAATCCATTCAGGTTGTGACCTAAATCTTCTCGGTCATAGGAATGCTATTTTAGAAACCGGTATTCCATATGGGGCAGGCTGACATGTTCCCTACTAGTACTGGCACTACCAAAACGAGTTTAGGGTTCATTCTTAAATCCTTCTGAAATGCATACTTTTCTGCTATTCCTATTTCTGAATTTAGCGGGTCACTAGGGAGAGATTTGCCACTTGAATTCCTTTGCACAAGAACTGGGAGACTTGGGTTCCAATTCTGACTCAGCCACTAACTGTGTGGTCTCAAGCTTGGCTATGACCTTTTTTTCACACTGTGATCTTAGGTACTTCACTTCATCTTTGGACCCTTATTATTCTGATCTCTAAAATGGGTGATTACTAGGATTCCTTTCAACTTCAGTCCATTCTTTTCTTATCTAATTTATAGAATCACAAGGAAAATTGATTATATCATGCATATAAAAGTACTGTATAAACCTTAAGTACTTCCTGGGATCATTTTTTAAAATACAAAGCAAAAAGAAAGGCAATGGGATTAGTAATAAGATATTCTAATTTAAACTAAGATAGGAAGACAGACAATGACTGCTTCTGGATTTTACTGGAAGTGAGAAGTTCCATGACTTAATGTAACTCCAGAGGAATGCAAACTGAAGAGTACTGTCTCTCCTCGGCAGTCAGAGGAAAGAAATACAATATTGTTTCCCTGCTGTTAGGAACTCAGGATGAACTCTTGAAGAAGGAAGGTGTGCTTGCATCACTGGTTGTTTCAGAACTTCCACCAGACTTGAAATTCCTCAAATCTGCTTCCTTCACACTATACTCAAAAAGGAGCCAAAGCTATGTGGCATACTGTAAGAAGAGGACCAGCAGCCTACAGAATACTTCCATTCTAATCCTACTACTACGTCCGGGGACACTGATTTATAAAATAAGAATTTTTAAAAATAGGAATATTGACACTTAGGTTAAAAAAAAACTATGTTAATATTAATAGCCATCTTCGTCAATGTTAACCTCACTATCAAAAAAAAAAAAAAGAAAAAAATCGTGTCAATGCACACAAAACCTGAAAGCTATTCCTCACCACTTGAAGGTCTTGATTTTAATATGAATGCCCTTGGAAACTCTAAGCAAAAGTGCCCAGGAAATATGCTGCCAAGGTTTGGGGCGCTTAGTTAGACCTCAGCAGATTCCAAGATTGCACTCCTTGCCTAAGAGTTTTCTTTAAATGATCACTGGTTTTTGAAACAATTATTTCTTAAACAGGCTGATATTCAACAGGCTGGATACTGGGTGCTGCAGGGGCTCTGAGTATCTTTCTCTCCCATCATGGACCCAAAGTCTAACAGACCTTTTTTATATAGTGTAATAATCTGGCCGGGCATGGTGGCTCACACCTGTGATCCCAGCACTTTGGGAGGCCAAGGCAGGTGGATCATCAGGTCAGGAGTTCGAGACCAGCCTGACCAACATGGTGAGACCCCCCCGTCTCTACTAAAAATACAAAAATTAGCCAGGTGGTGCGAGCCTGTAATCCCAGCTACTCAGGAGGCTGAGGCAGGAGAATCGCTTGAACCTGGGAGGTGGAGGTTGCGGTGAGCCAAGATCGTGCCATTGTACCCAGCCTAGGTGACAGAGTGAGACTCCGTCTCAAAAATAATAAAAATAATAATCTGAACAGACCACAAAAGGCTTGGGAAAAGTAAAAACAATGCCCTGTATTTGGTCTCCTCCATCCGAGTGGCTGGGACTCTGTCCTCTAGTCTGTGCTCATGTCGGGCAACCAGTTTATCTCTCTGCAATCTGAAGTTCCACTCTGCAAAGAGGACACAGTGAGGACCCCAGGCAGATTGTTGAGCCCCTTCCCTGTTTCCGCCATTCAAGGATAACCATGACCTTGACTCATCACACTGAGAGATGTCTTCCCAAATTATCAATCTTGCATGGCGTTTCAAAAGTCTAGCCCTAGGCCAGGTGAGGTAGCTCATGCCTCTAGTCCCAGCACTTTGGGAGGCCTAGGAGGGCGGACCATGAGGTCAGGAGATGGAGACCATCCTGGTTAACATGGTGAAACTCGGTCTCAACAAAAATACAAAAAACATTAGTCGGGCAATAGTGTCACGTGCCTGTAGTCCCAGCTACTTGGGAGGTTGAGGCAGGGGAATCCTTGAACCGGTAGGCGGAGGTTGCAGTGAGCTGAGACCTTGCCAGTACACTCCAGCCTGGATGACAGAGTGAGATTCTGTCGAAAGGAAAGAAAGAAAGAAAGAAAGAAAGAAAGAAAGAAAGAAAGAAAGAAAGAAAGAAAGAAAGAA
>NW_016813906.1:1392537-1416089 GCF_001698545.2 Rhinopithecus bieti | reverse complement strand
ATCCTTTATCCACTTCCATTATCCTCTTGCCCCTTAAAATCCCACTTTTAGAGATTGTAAATAAGTGGATACACTTATTTACAAACTGACTCTGAGAAGAAATAAAAAGTGAAGGTAGATACACAGACCAGAAATGAAAGTATAGTGACCACCAAATGCAGTTACAAAGGCTGAACTTGTCTCAAGACCCAGGATTGTTGTTTCAATTCTGGCCTCCCTTTGGAAGGGGTGTCACTCTTTCTAGGCATCAGCAAGGAGTTCAGCACATTTAGGGAGGATGCCGTCACAGAAACCCTAATGGTCTTATATTTCAGCAACACATAGGTAGAGAACGGGGCAGGGAGAGGGTTTCTTTACGAAATAACTTCTTGTCTAGAAGTCTCACACTCAACTAGGAGAGAGGAAGTCACAAACCGGCCACTTGTGTAATCAGGGTTATTTGTCATGGAAAAGCCACAGGGGAAAGGTGATGGCAAGGAGGCCGCAACCTCCCTTTTCTTGGTGCACACATCTGTTGGTAGGAAGAGGCAACTCTGCATACCTTTACTAAAGGCCATCCTGGGTCTGTATGTGTAAGCCACACGTGTGTGTCTGTGAACATTTATGACTTATGTGCTAACACAGGAAAAGACACTCCCTTTGATCAGTTAAACAGAGTTTGGTGAAATTAGCTCTGAACTAGAAACCAGAAAACCTGGCTTCTCTGCCTTCTCTCTTACTGATGTGGCCTCTGGCAAGCCCTTCACCTTGGCGAGCCTTGGTCTCCACCTCCAAAAAGTGGAAGTCATGAGATCTGTCCCAGAGAGCAGGTGAAATAATGCACGAGACAGCACTGTATTAAAGTATAAGGTAGTTCACTACTGTGGAGAGTCATTATTTATTATGAATAAGCAGGAAAGAATTCAGATGCCAATTATTTAGCTATCTTTTCACTAAGCTAGGTAATCTAGCCAGAAGGTGGATGGGTAAGATTATCCCCACTTAGGTGCACGGTCTGTATGTGAATCTACAGCACACAGGTGTCTGAGCTCTATTATTGACAAACCTATTTTAATTTGCTATATTGTTTCTAATTCTCTTCCGGATCTCCAAGCAGTAAAAAATACCAAACTGAGAAAAGTTCTGTGCAAATTAACTGGGCCAGAAAGAATTTTTACCACCTGTTTGTAGATGTAACTTATTTGTGGCACTAATTTCTAAGGAATGGAGCATTACTATGATTACAATGGTCTGTTCTGATGTGAACCTCTTTCCTCCTATAATTTCACCCCTCTAAAATCTGCCCCAAATTTCCTGATGTTAAGTACTAAAGAAGTTTTATGTTTGTTTGTCTGCATTAAGATATATTTCCTGAAGGTTTGGGAACCTAAAATTAGAATATTTAATAAGCAACTACTGACATTCATCACCTTCTTTAGGATTTACCGCTCACCCAGTGACGTTATCTTTCCTAAGCTAAATTAAAAGACAAATTCAAATCCTGCATGGTAGCCACCAAAAGCATATATTTGAAAAACAGGATTCAGTGTGCCATTTTATGCATTATTTAATGGTATGCAAATTATAAGTCAGACAGTTAGGAAAAACACACTTCAGCATTAATAAACAGCAACACTACTACTACATTAATTATGATATTGCTATGATTTATTCCCAAGTTTTGCATTTTGATTCTGCTTGAAAATTTATGCCATCTGATAAGTGGTAACCTAATTCCCCTCCTACATCTCCTGCCCATTTCTCAAATCTGTTCCTCCTACCCACCCGATGGGTGTCTGTAGGAAACGGGTACAGAAATACAAAGTCATAAGCAGCCGCATTGTCTTATAAGCATTAAAAATTAAAGAACAAGCAAACACCACCTAAAGCTCCAACATTTATTGTGTCAATGTTAAGCACACTTTTTAAAAGACAACATAGAATGTATAGAAACAAGGGGTTGGGGACTCATGCGCATTTCCACAATACGGGTAATTAGGTTGGCTGGTTTCAGAAGGGCCAGGGCATCACTCATGACAGCGATGGTCCACGGGCCCTCTCTATGGGACTGATTCACTGTTCCAATGTGGGTCTGTTTTTTTGTTTTTACTTTTTATTAAAAAATATAAATAAAATGGCACTGCAGGTCCAGGCTGGAAGGACTCTGCAGGACTCTGTCTTCGCACAACGGCTTCTTGGAGGCTACTGTCAGAAAACATCACAAACTAGCAGGATGACAGACCACGCTGACGTCGACTGGGCGGCACGCGTCCACCCCGCCCCTGGGGGCTTCAAATTTTCTCAGAACTTAAGGGCTCTCGAGCTTCCATCCGAAAACTGCCACACATCTTGAGCTCTCTGGGTACTACGCCGAATGGGGGTGTGTGAAGAACCTAGAAAGAGGTTGGAGACAGAGGAGGGGGAAAAAAAAAAGTACAGGTGTGACTTGGCCCAATGATTTTCTGTTCTCTAACTAGCTTTTAAAAATTAGAACTTAAACCAACCACAGGTCGAGCCACTGGCATCTTAAGCATGATTTCAAACTCAGTCTCCCCTCCCCAAGTATCTCTGACCTCTGAGTGGTCTTCCCACGCCTCCCTCCCTTCCGTCCCCCCAAGGAGGACCCAGGTTCCCCCACCCCTGCCCAATTGTATGATAGTCCTAATAAACTCGGGACACACCTGGAAGGAAACACTTGCCCTTATGACTGAGAAAACTTATTAAGAAACAGTCCTTTGGTTGAGGAGAGCGGGAGAGGGAGGAGGGAAAGGGGACACCTTCTCAAAATAATAATAAAATTATAAAGAAACAAAAAATCAAAACTGATGTAAAAGCAGCACAACGAAAACATGAAATGTCATCAAGTTCAACGTCAAAGCAGCCAATGATTTACAAGAGGCGAACAAATCTCTGAAGAGAAAACCAGAACCCAAAAGAGTTGCTCTCAAATTGCACCAAAAACTGCCTGTAGTTTCTTTCAAACATGCAGTTTTCTTTTCTTTTTTGGAAGGGGGAAGGCAATGGTGAAGGGAAGAAGGGAGTGGTTATTTTCCTCCGGGGTTCCTCCCTTGCTGTGGACATTGACTTGAAGCAGCAGAACTGGGAGTCCGGATGTGCCGAGGAAGAGGGCTACCACTGTGGCATTCCAGGCCTCGTTGCCACGGCGACCCGAAGCAGGGGCCTGGGGCCTCCTCTCCCCTGACTTGGCGCCGCAGGAGGCCCGGGGTCTGGAGCTCAGCTGCTCTCGCGCATCCCACCCCTGAGCAGAGCAGCGGAGACCTGGGCTGAGGGGCATGCTGTGTCCAGGTGGGTTCTGGGGAATCCCATTCCCAGTCCAGCGCTAAGTCACTGTCGTCGAGGCCCCTTTAGCTGAAACCCCAATCAAACCCCTTCGTCCAACCTGCTACCAATATTCAAAGCCCTAATAGACAAAGTATATCATGGGCATATTCCACGTTCACAGCTATTTAAAAAAGCACAGCCCCCTATATGGGTTTAGGGGCTCCCGCTTTAGAGGACACTTGGGGAAATGGCTTAATTTGCCTCTTCTACCATCCCTATGAAAGATCTGATACACGTGCTCCCTTGAAATAGTTTTTGCCACTTTACAGAAAGGAAAAACAGTATTTGGATCAACCATCGAGCTGTGTTCAGCCAAGTTTAGGTTCTTAAGTACAATGACCCGTGTGAACTGGATTGGTCTCTTTCCCATTTGGAAGGGAGGAATTAATGGTATCCCATGACTGTAGATGACACTGAGAAATAGAGAGAGAGAGAGAAAGAGAGAGACAGAAACAGTCCCATCCCCCTAAAGGCTGAGTCACTGCCCACGTGCTGTATGTAGTAAATGAAACAGCGGGCTAATGGGATAAGGAGATGCCAGCAAGCAGAAGTGCACACCCGACAACCCATGTCCACAGTTCATAGCTATAGCAGCCCTAGAGTAAATACACATCATCTCAATTCCCTCTATGTGTTCCGATGTCCATTTCTCTAACAATGGGTTGTTTATTCTCAATTGGGAAAGATGCAGGGCTTTAGGAGACACCTAGGAAAATCTGCTAGATGGCTCATGCCTTTTAAAAGTTAGCAGTCTTTTAAGAAACATTTTTCCAAGCAGGTTGAGAGAACTCTGCCAATCCCATCCTCATATCGGCAAAGTTCCCACAATTTTTTTCACAGGAAGTTGTCTGAAAAAAAGAGAATGGGATGGGTACATTCCTGAACACACCAGGCCCAGGGACAATGGAGTAACAGAATCGTAATGAGGAACACACAGTTACAACACAGTCATAAGAAGTCATGTTCGTGTGTGTACGGAGGGGGAAAGAGACTTAAAACAAGAAAACACGGTATTTCCTCCCTCAGTCTCTGTGAGCAAAGGGCTACAAGCAGGAGAGGATGGGGCCTGAGGCTTCTCAACTCCTTTTCAGGAAGGCCCGAAATAATCCCAGTACTTTTCAGCAAACTGTGTCTTGAATAAACCACCTCATTTCCTTATTTCTCCAATTGGAATTATACCTAAGCCACCCCCCGCCACTTCCTTTCAAATTCTCACTTCTAGCATTATGAATATATACAATATGTACTTATTGCATATACAAAAATGGTATTTAAATAAACAGTTCTATATCTACAGAATGCCCTGGGAAAAACTCAACTACTTCATACTTCCTGCCACGGCCAGTGCAAATGAAGAACTGTGTTCACCTCACTTCTTAGTAACCTTTGTAACGTGTTGGTTCCAGCCCTTTTGTAGGTCCTAAACAAAGAAAGGATAGCAAATGGGTTCAGGAAGGAGGTAATATAGGCACTGGCAGCGTTTCTGGTGTAAAAGCTGTGAGAAATAGAATTTGCTGTATTCCTGTTTATTAAGTTGTTCTCAAATGAAGATTTAAAAGAACATTTTAAGCATCAGGAGTTCAGGTATGTAGGAAACATTCCATCAGCATGTCAAGCCTGTTACGAAAACTTACTTGAGGATTTTAAGAGATATTAATGTTCTTAGTAGTTCCTCATTTAAAAAAATAGATCATGAATTCATCTTACTGTTGGAAATTTGTATGTTATTTTATATTAACGTTTTAAATTTAAAAAAAAATTTAGAGTTCTGGATACAAAGTGTCATTTATAAGTGATATTCATGTTGGCTAGGTTCTCATGCTTTTATTGTTCATCAGCTTCAGAAATAATATTTTATCAGAGGATTTCAATAAGTCAGGAGACTGAGTAACCTGAAGAACCCGTCTCCCAATAAATTTATTTAACTTTGGGACCATGTAAATCAAACATAATCTGTGATTTATCACCAGATGGTTGCACTCCTCCCCATTCCCCATTTGATTTAAGAAATTTGAACAGACAAGTATACAATATCCACCATTAATTCTGTCTGTCAGGATGCAAAACCTAATTACGCTAAGAGCATCATATACTGAGAAATTAAAATGAATACTGTATATAAAACCTGCACAGTTGCACTCATAGCTCCTAATAAAAGAGTAATAGGGACACACAGAGGTTTTATGGACATTTAATATGGTGGAGTCGAAGTCACCACATCTAAAGCTGGCATGGCACTGGGGAATTATTTCTATCTGTCTTGAGCAGCATTTTGGGTTCAGTTTTGGAGAAACCTAATCCAAAACACATACAGTATATCTTTTCTAAGTTCAGTGACAAACATCAAGTTCTCAAGGTACCGCACGCCAACCCCACCCCAGCTCCTAGGTAATGTTCTCCAACATCCTTTCTCAGTGGATTCCTCTAGCCCCACTCTCTCCTTCCCACCCAAACTGGCTTTTCAGAAAACATTGACTTTCTCTACACTTTAGAAAGATAAAACTATTCTTGCCTCAGATAAAAGGCATGACATGAAAAGGCCACCTCACAGGCACTAGGGCATAAGAACTGAGCGACAAAAAAAATGCTACCACAAGAAGACAACAGAACGGCTTTTGTTTTGGTTTTTTACAAAAATAAGAACAATGTCATATTCGTTCATCTACACTGGGAACAGGGAGACGATATCACAGAGGTATGTGTTTAGTAAAGCAAATAGATGCTGCAACATGCAGTATTTGTAAAATTGACAACACAGATTTCTAAGGAAGGATTTTTAAAATAGACCTCACTGGCTGGTCAGAAGATAACTGAAGGGTATTCCCGCCCTTATTTGCTGTCATCCAGGAAGACCCTATCAAAACACGTAAAGTAATCTGTAGCATCTAGGGTTCCTGGGATCTCAGAACCACAAGGCAAACCACTATGCATCTCAGGAAATCAGTGGCTGATTCCAAAGATTTCACTATGTCTGACTAAACCCCTAGTGGCTGCTTTCTTTTCTTTTTTCTCTCTCTCTCTTTTTTTCTCCCTCTTTTAAAAGAAACAAAAAACAAAAAACAAAACCTGATGCCTTTGTTTCCAGATTTTTAGATTTGAAAAGTGGGGTTATTTGGTTACAAGAAAAGACTCTTACATGGAAACCAAAGAGCTGATTTAAAAAATATATATATTTTTTACATTATGTTCTAAGATAAAGCAAGGATGGGAGAATAGAAAAGAACTTTTAGACAACAAGAACAGCAAAAAATTTAAAGGAAATAAAAGTTTAAGATGCTATTACCAGCAAGTTTTTTCACTTATATTTGAATGGATTTCTGCTAAGAGATGGAGTAAGTTTTTAACATCAGACTGAAAACACCTTCCATTTCTTAAAACTATTCTAGAACTGTAAAGCCTTAAAACTATGTCCAGGGTTTGAGGTATGTCTATTTTAATATAGTAAGTACTTTATGTTCCTTTAGGGTATAATACACGCATCAGAATGCCCATAGAAATAATCCTGAAAAAGACTGACTGGCCTTCTCTTAAAACCTGTTATTTTCTTGAAAGTAATTTACAGAGTGTGTCAAATGAGGACACAAGAAGCTTACAATGTGTACTTTAATTTTTTTTATTTTTTTCAATAAAGGGACAAAATGGGTGTATGAACAGGTTAATGCAGACAACTGCCAAAAAAACACAGACAGTGGTTTTTCCAATAGAACTTAACAAAGACCAGAAACAAATACAATAAAAAGCCAGGTTGTAATGACCTTTGGTCATCTAAATAAAAAAAAAATAAAAACAAAGAAAAATAAAAGATCAAATTAAGTGCCTCTGTTTTGAACAGGGCACATAAGCAATAATAAATAGTGACTCCCATAGTAAAAGATAAAATTTCAAGTTACGACAAACAGCTTTCATTACAGGAATAGAAAAGGCCAATAACAAAATATTCTGCATTGCCATTTACAAAAAAGTATTGACTAAAGCGGGCTTTCTCTTTAATATGCTTTGGCATATGAAAATTATTTCCAATCTAAATATAAAGCAGCCATTTAGTTTTTGGCAATGAAAAAAAACTGGCCAAAACCATTGGTTTTTTTTTTTTTTTTTTCCTTTTTTTTTCTTTCTTTTCTTTTACTGCATATGAAGGTAAGATGCTGGAATGTAGGGTGATAGAAGGAAAGGGACAAAAAGCACACTACATAACAAACCAACGTTATTAGCTTGCAGTACTGCATACAGTATGGCAGCAGGAAAAAGGAACAAAAAAGGATATGTACAACCCCTATGACAGCCATCAATGTGACATTCTAGCAGGCTCCCCCAAACCGCCATTATATGGCTTCTCATCTGTAATGTCACACGTTTTTGTTTCTCTCTTTTTTTTGAAGCATACAAATAATTTGCAGTATATTATCCTGCCAAATTAAAAAAATATACTGTGGCAGCCTGTCTTTTTTTTTTTTCCACTACCGAAAAGGTACATTGATACCTTTTAAGAGAACAAGCAACAGTTAAAAATACAAGCTTCAATATAAATACTATAGTGCCTAACACTAGATGAACATTTAATTCAAATACCATTCTAGAAATACAGAAAAAAGACCATAAATGTATTTTAGCATAGGAATCAACATGAGTGTGCATTTTCCTATATTTAAGTACTATATAATCTTAAACCTTTCCCCAATGTATGTTTTTTTTTTTACAACCTGAAGAGCGGTGTGTATCCAAGGCATAGAATTTCCACTACCATTTTTAAATGGATAACAAGTCTTGTAACACCACCAAGACAATGGAACCCTAAAATGCAGTTCCCCCCTAAACATAATGAAGTGTTTTTTTAAAAAATTTTTTCTTAACATTTATATTTAAAAAAGTTTTGTACAAAAAAATCCTTGCACTGTAGAAGCGAAAGCAATCATTCATTTCTATGTTAAGTGTATTCTGTTTCCATTCACAGCGCTTGCAATGTTGCGTCCAAGTAAGTAAGCTCAATAGTCAAGTAAATGGCTGGCAAAGTTTTTTTTTTTTTTAGTTTTTTAAAAATGCTCCTCAATGAGATTGTGTTCAATTTTTTTTCAGCATTCTTGCAACTTTTCCCTTAAGTATAGACCTGTAAACTGGGAAAATTGTACAGTGCACTTAATTGTCCTATCTGAGCAGGTTTATTTTATACTCAACCTCTGTATCTCTGATTAGAGAAAAGATACAGATATCACAGGCAGAGTCAAGTGCTATTTGAACACCAACTGGGGCAGATGCTAGCTTAATAAAAAAGAAAAAATTAAAAAAAAATAAAACAAAACAATGAATCCTCTTCCATGTTAACACAAATAGCACACAGTGTATGGAAAAGAAATGAAGTACAACTTTTAGGGAGCACAGACATATATACTGCTACTCTTAAAATTCTTTCTCTTCTTTTTTTAAGAATGTCACATTTAAACGCAAGTCTTAAGAATTCATAGTTAATCATCATTGTATCAATATTAGCTTATATACCTGTTCTATTTTAAATGGCAAATAATACCACGTTGTGCTAATAAATCATATTATTTTCTTCTGTTCCCCTCTGTCAAACCTTATTGTCAGCCTCTTCCTTTCAATATGGTATCCAAGGTCTTAAAGTTTATCATTTGATTGTCCACTTGACAACCAAGTAGATCTGGATCTATTTCTTTTGGTGCCAGAATTTTTAAAGAGACATCATTAAAGCAAATATCTTCATAAAATGAACTCCTTACTAGTGTATTTAGTTGCGTTCCAGGGCTTTTGCACATTACACATTCAATTTAATCACTGTTTAAAAAAAATAAAACTTTGGGCAAAACAGCCCATTTCTTTTAAGCTCTCACCAGGAGCAAAGTAGCTTTTATACTGGTATAATCAGTTTTGTTTATAAAATTAAACTAAAGGAAAAATGATGATTAACTAGGACATAATGGGTCATATTTTTAGGTAGCCATTGTTGTGAGAAATACAATATAGAATTATATGCTAGTTCCTAAGGTTTATTACCTCACCCAATGCTGAATTAAGCTACAAGTTTATAACAAGTAGAAAGAACCATCAATGTGGTTTCAATAGATCCAAGGCACTCATATTTTAAAACCAAATGATAGAATAAACTTGTTCTGTTTTTCTGTTAGTTTGTCAATTCAAGGCCTTTTCTTCTTCCTCTCCAATTGATACATTTAACCCTTTAGAGACAGACATTTAGCTCATAGAGATTTTTTTTCCGTGCTATCTATTCTGTCTATAGAGGGTTAATCCAAAGACTGTTTTTCCTCCTCACGTTATAAAATAAAACTGTACATGATATGTATTACAGAATGTATGCAGCATGGTCTTTTCTCTCTCTCTCTTTTCTCTCAAAACGGAACTGGAAACAGCAACATGTTTGCTCAGCAACGAATTAGGGACAATTTAAAATAGCCATAACATACCATACATGCTGTCTAAGTTTAAAAAAAAACATACACAACATGTAAATTATTGCACAAGAGAAAGGCTCAAAGTTTGCGTAAAATGCAATAGTATTGCCCCATACAGATCATGCATTCAAACGGTGAGAACATAAAGGAAAAAAAAGGAAAAAGAAAAAAGAAAAAGAAAAAGAAAAAAAACAGGTGTGCTGGTGACAAGCACTCTCATATTCTTAGCTTCATTACTTGTTTGTTTGTTTGTTTGTTTAAATCACATGGGACTAGAAAAAAATCCTACAGGGAGTGGGGCTGGAGGGCGATGGGGAAGGGGAGTGGTGAAAAAGAGGGTGTCAGGTGGGAGTGAGGGAGGGGTATTAATATACCTCTATTCAGTTTTTATATCATTATTCAACACTCGATCACTGTGCCATTTTTTCATGTGTTTCTCCAGGGTACTGTACACGCTAAAAGGCATCTTACAAATTTCACATTTGTAAACGTCCTTCCCCACCTGGCCATGCGTTTTCATGTGCCTGGTGAGCTTGCTACTCTGGGCACAGGCATAGTTGCACAGCTCGCATTTATAAGGCCTTTCGCCCGTGTGGCTTCTCCTGTGGACAGTGAGATTGCTACAGTTCTTGAAGACTTTCCCACAGTACTCACAAGTGTCGCTGCGTCTGCCCTCTTTTGAGCTGGGCCTGCCCGGGCCCGGACCACTAATATGGGGCGTGCTCCCTCCACTTCCCGTGCCGCTGCGCCCCGAGATCCCTCCGTCCAGCTCCCCGGGCGGTGTGGAGAAGCGCAAGCTCCCGTTCTCCGAGGAGTGCTCCGACGAGGAGGCAAAAGGCGATTGTCTGGAGTCTCCGAAGCTAAGGAAGGGATCTTTGAGCTGCCTGGAGGCCGCGTAGCCGGCGAGCCACTGCGAGTACACGTTCTCCGTGTTGGGCATCGCTGCCGGGGGCAGGTCGAACTCCTTCTCGAGCTTGATGCGCTTAGAGAAGGGGCTCAGCGAGCTGGGGCTGCCCAGCAGCAGCTTTTTGGACAGGCCCCCCGAGGCCGACTCGCCCGGGGAGCAGCCACGGCCGTTAACAGTGCCATCGTCTATGCGGTCCGACTCGCCGGCCACCGAGTCTTCGTCGCAAGTGTCCCTGTGGCCCTCGGCCTCGGCCAGGTGGCCGCGCTTATGCTTCTCGCCCAGGACCTGGTGGAAGGCCTCGCTGAAGTGCTGCATGGAGCTGAGCACCATGCCCTGCATGACGTCGGGCAGGGCGCGGCTCTCGTCGCCCACGCCCACCACCGCGCCCCGCGAGCTGTTCTCGTGGTGGCGCGCCGCCTCCAGGCTCAGCCCGAAGCCGTAGTCCACCCTCTCGCTCTCCGTCAGCTCCTCCTCCTCCTCTTCCTCCTCTTCTTCCTCTTCCTCGTCGTCCTCCTCTTCCTCCTCATCCCCGTTCTCCGGGATCAGGTTGGGGTCGTTCTCGCTCTTGAACTTGGCCACCACGGACTTGAGCGCGCTGCTGGCGCTGCCCACCAGGTCGCTGGTGCCGGGTTCCGGGGAGCTGGCGGTAGAGAGACCGTCGTCGGACTTGACTGTCATGGGGGACGATTTGTGCATGTGCGTCTTCATGTGACGCTTCAGCTTGCTGGCCTGGGTGCACGCGTGGTCGCACAGGTTGCACTTGTAGGGCTTCTCACCCGTGTGGCTGCGCCGGTGCACCACCAGGTTGCTCTGAAATTTGAACGTCTTGCCGCAGAACTCGCATGACTTGGACTTGACCGGGGGCTGGGAGGGAGGAGGGGCGGATTGCAGAGGAGGGAGGGGGGGCGTCGCCAGGAAGGGCGGCTTGCTACCTGGCTGGAATGGTTGCAGTAACCTTTGCATAGGGCTGGGCCGGCCTGGGGACAGCGGTGGGCTAGACGTGTTCCCTGCCAGCTCTCTAAGTCTCCTAGAGAAATCCATGGCGGGAGGCTCCATAGCCATTGGATTCAACCGCAGCACCCTGTCAAAGGCACTCGGGTGATGGGTGGCCAGGGCCATCTCTTCTGCCCCCAGGCGCTCTATGCGGTGGGGGTCCAAGTGATGTCTCGGTGGTGGACTAAACAGGGGGGGAGTGGGTGGAAAGCGCCCTTCTGCCAGGCCGGAAGCCTCTCTCGATACTGATCCTGGTATTCTTAGCAGGTTAAAGGGGTTATTGTCTGCAATATGAATCCCATGGAGAGGTGGCTGGGAAGGACATTCTGCACCTAGTCCTGAAGGGATACCAACCCGCGGGGTCAGGGGACTTCCGTGTTCGCTTTCTAAGTAGATTCTTAATCCATGAGTGTTCTGTGCGTGTTGCAAGAGAAACCATGCACTGGTGAATGGCTGTTTGCAAGTTGTACATGTGTAGCTGCTGGGCTCATCTTTACCTGCAAAATAATACAACACCAACATCAATGTTTAATCACTGAGGCAGGCATCAGCAATTGCTTATTTATGTTCCACCTCCAGCCTTCCCTACCGCCACCCCTCAACCCCAAGGCCTAAACCCTCACTGACCTACCCCTGTGCCTCGCACGTCTGAGCATGGGTACCCAGTAAATATTGGTCCAATCAGTCTTCCTGCCATTAAACTCAGTTCTAGGAATTTGATATCCAATCCCCAGAGCAGAAAAATCGTGGCCAGTTCTGGCTTGAGGATGAAGGTCCCTACATTCTAGGCACCTCAACAAATGTCTTCTAAACTTTCCAGTCCCATCAGCTGTAGTTTGGGGCAAGCCATCTCATCTCCATGTGCCTCTGTTTCCTCTTCGTTAAGTGAGAAACTTGGACAAGGTAACCCAAGGAAACTTTTTGGCTTCCTAAATCCCAGCTTTCTATTCCCCCCTGGGTGGCAGGTGAACTTTCTAAATAGGCAAACATTTCATAGAGATTCAAAAAAGGGGGAGAAGGTCAACTCACTACAATGTTATATGGCCCTAGAGATGCTTTCAGTCTTAGTCTGAAACACGCTAATTGTTGATATTGTTAAAATGAGAGGGTACTCATAAAATACTTCCATGGAAAAAAGACTAGCAACATTCTCATATCCCAGACTGTGGGAGGATCAGTGAGTCCCAATTTTGGTTCCACAACACCCCATGGGGACGCCCATTTTTATCTCAAAGAATGTTTAAAACTCTGAAAGAAAAACTTCATTCAGATTTAATGGATAGGCTGTATCCAATCTTTAGGAGTTGTCCCCCAGTCAGATAAATGCAAGTCTGGAAAAGTTAGGAGGAGTGGCTGGTGCCGACTTAAGCAGACACAGCATCCTAGTTTAAGGAACAGTTAAAGCAGCCAGCACCATGACAGGCAGCAGGCTGAGAAATGCTACACTATCCTCCTCCTCATTATTTTGAGAGGCTAACAACGTGAACCAAATTATACAACATCCTGCGCCCTCGGCTGAGACTCAGCTCCAGTTGAGAAAGAAACAGAAAGATACAGTTCAGCTAGTCAACTCTGGCCAGTAGCCAAGCCGTCTGGAGAGGGGCCCTGCTTAAGTCACATTATTTCCCTTGCTGAAAAGAAACCAAGAGTGGTAAATGCCACTTTGGCAAAGAAGGGCCAGCTCGACTTCACAAAATCTTTCATTTGGGGAGATGGCTAAATTAAATATATATGGGGAGATAGCTAAATTAAATATATATATATGGAATAACTAACCAACAGTTTACTAGTCAACTACAACATTAAAAAGGGCAGAAGTAATGGTAGCCAAAGGACAAGGATGAGAAAAACAGAAAACTTCCCAGGGATTCTGAAAAAAACCTTAAAATACAACTGAGTAATAACAAACTTTTCTCCTTTTACAAGAAAGGCTACAAGAGTTCCTTAAGGCCACAGCTAGTATTTGTCAGTCAACTTTCTAAGAAGGGAAAAAAAATAAAAATCTACCAGGGAGGTTAATAGTGAGAATGAGGAATTAATCAATTATATGATGCCTCCATTTAGCAAGTCAGAAAGAAAAGCCGGCAGGGTCTTCTCAGAAGCCCCCAAACACTGGTATTCCAAAACAAGCCAGCCTTGCTCAAGCACTTGTCTAAATAATGGACTCCTGCCCTGACCTTGTAATTTACTTTACAATGCATTTATAATCCCACTCAATATATCCCACTCCTGGGTAAATCTCTTAAACAAGATTAGATGGTAAGATACCAAAATTAGATTTCAAACATTTGTCTAATGTGGAAGGGGGAAAAAAAGGCAGAAAGATTTTCAAAGAAAACGCTGACATTAGTATCACATTATCTGCCTATTTTTGTTTGCCTCCTCTCTTCAAAGGGAAATAAAAAGCTTCATTGAGAGCATTTTCATAAATTTTTTGTTGTTGTTGAACAATGACTTGGGTCCCAAATAGGCTGGAAAAAAACTATCTGGTTCCAACTACATGATCCTCTGTGGCTTCCTCCTTGTCCTCCCTAGGTCTCTGCATGACTATCATACCCATTTAGCCTGACAATGTGAGTTGGGCAAGTAAAAAGATTTGTCTGATAATGCAAGTCCTTAACACGTTCATCACTCCAAATGCCTTAAAATTATATTTTACCTTATAAAAAAATCGATAGAAATCCAGGACTGGACTCATAATTAGTGGTGCTGGTTTCACATGTGCCATGAATGTAGTCATTGATAAATGCCAAAATCTGTGGCATACAGCACTACATCAAGGATCTCATTTGTATCCTTTCAAAGAGGCTTAAATGAGAAAAGTCCATTTTATTTTGCTGCCCTGAGCGTCCTAAACTTTTTTTCAGAGCTAGTTATGTGATCATGCTACAGTATGTTAACACTGTGATGTTATCCTCCCTCTCTCTCATACATCAGGTCAGAGAAAATGGCATTTTATCTTATAATGAGCATACAACATACAGTTTTCACTATCGCATTTTAGTATTCCCATCAACTAGATATTCTAGATCATGAGGGCAGCTAGTGTAATCATAATGTCAATGAGAAGGGCTGTTACGATTGAGACTAAAGATTACATGGAGAGAGCTGCTTTGAAACTGGTAATTATTACCAGTCCACTAATAGCAAATGATGCATTACAATTTCACCATATAATCTGTATTTCACTCAGCTTGTGCCGGTGTACCATATTATATTACAATGCTCACAGATTCTAAATTCCTAAACTGCAGTCATCAATAAATGTGTTACTTGCCATAATTTGTGAAATTACTTTGTTCATAACATCTTTGATGATTTAGAAAGACCAGAATTGATTTCCTGTATGGCAAAATTGGGGCTACATTGACTTATTGATGTGTAAAATATAATAATATTCTTCATTTACTCTGATGAAAATCAACTTCTCAATTTGAAAGCCTCATTGGGCATTTACAGGGATTGTTTTGATTTAGAGCAATAAACTGACACCTGGCCCCTAAGCATAGGAACTTGAGGCATCACAAGGGTTAAAATCAGCTATTAGCCCACCTACTGACTTTTATCTTATTTCATTTTACTTTATGGGAAGGAATGACCCCCATTTCTAGTATGTCACCAACGTGAAAAAGTCATGTGATCTAAGGCTCAAGATTCAGAAGAACAAGGAGGCCTGAGATGGGAGCCCTAGCTCTATTATTCACCAGCTTGTAACTCTGGGATAGTCATTTGATTTCTCTGAGTCTTAGAATTCCTATCTGTAAAATGAGCATAAAAACAGTACCTGTAAAGAATTGTTGGGAGGTTCAAATGACAGAAGTATATAAAAGCCCTCTGTAAACTATCAGGTCCAACATGAATGTGAGTTTTCATTACTACCAGGGGTGATTAATTACTGAGGGTAATGACTAACCACATTACACACCCCGAACGGCTTCCAGAGAAGGTCCCAGTCCAGGCCTTAACCCAGGCCAAAAGGAGACTGTAGTGAAAGAGCAGGGGTGACTGGCACACAGCAGGGCGGCCGAAGGGAAGTGCTATGAGCTCTAGAAGCCGGGGGCAGCAGGTTAATGCTGCCAAGTGGAATGGGCATCAGGTTTGTTCTAGAGCTTTCTGGACCCCCACAACCCATTTCCACATACCTTGTTCTGGTCACTCCTAAACTGGTCCTGCCGGCAGAGGCACCAGTAAACTACGTACCCTCCCTTTGTGGGAAGGTGGGAGGGGACAGGGGTTCCCCATCAAGCTCAGACTTTCCTACCAGTCAAATCAAACTCCCGGCCCTCAGGAAGACCAGGCTGAAGACAGAGACCTATGTTTCCCTGGCCAGCAGCCCTTGGCCTCTCAACTCCACCCTCCTCTCAACTGCTCAACTGCCTTCTCTCCCTTCCCTCCAAAAGTGGCTCCGTTCCCACAGCCCCATGCAGGCCCCAGACGCCCCCAGCAACAGGAGAGCTCTCCCCACCCAGCCAGCATGCAGGGACTAGAAACCGTGAGTCCAACCCCCTAAACCCTCTGCAATCTGTGACCTAACCCAGGCTTAGGCCCAGCTTGGGGGAGGGGGGCAGATGAGGTGCTTTTAACCCCTGAACCACCCAGCCCTCAGGACCTGAGGGCTTATGAAATTCACACAATAACTCTTTGTTACCTAGGATTACCTAGGAGTTAACAAAAATAAACAACTGGCTTTGAATCTGGTCTCAGGGTGCATGCCCTGCTCTTCAGATACCATTTACAAGATGGATAAGTGTCGTTTCCCTCCCATCTAAAAACAGTCCCCCTTAGAGCCTTAACTCTGGTATCTTGCTCTTTGTTATTCTCTTTCCATGACCCTTTTCCTTTTCTTTTTTTTTCTTTCCACAGCAGGTTATTTTTCATTTACTTTCAAATAAAAATTAGAGGTCACACTTCTTTTCTTCTTGAACCTGCTTTTTCGTGTTTAGGGCGGAATCACTGCCCACCCCCCAACCTTTTAGCCATGCATGATTCATCCCATGTCTTCCTACTCAGAGAAGCAAACCGTATTATTTTCTAAAACAATATCTTTCAGAAAACATTTGTATAAATGGACAAATTTAAGTTTCATAAAATGGTCCCTACTATAAAAGCTCGCTTGAACAAGTAAATGGTGGTGGTGGTGATGGTGGTGGTAGTGGTGGTGATGGTGGTGGTAGTGGTGGTGATGGTGGTGGTAGTGGTGGTGGTGGCAGTGGTGGTGATGGTGGTGGGGGTGGGGGTGGTGGTGGTGATGGTACTGGTGGTGATGATGGTGGTGGTGATGGTGATGGTGGTGGTGGTGATGGTGGTGGTAGTGGTGGTGGTGGTGATAGTAGAACCTTCACATTTTAACTACAATGATGTGCATTTTCCTCTAAAACTAGGAGAAAAGTAAGTCAAAATTATGTGTGATCACGTATATATAAAATATACTATGTACAAATACACATGTAAATACATGAGGAATATGTATTAGAATAACTCTGGAATAACCCTAAACTGACTGCTTTTGATTCTGGCCTTGGCTAAAGATGTGTGCGTTGGCCAGGCGCGGTGGCTCAAGCCTGTAATCCCAGCACTTTGGGAGGCCGAGACGGGCGGATCACGAGGTCAGGAGATCGAGACCATCCTGGCGAACACGGTGAAACCTCGTCTCTACTAAAAGAATACAAAAAACTAGCCGGGCGAGGTAGCGGGCGCCTGTAGTCCCAGCTAGCTACTCGGGAGGCTGAGGCAGGAGAATGGCGTGAACCCGGGAGGCGGAGCTTGCAGTGAGCTGAGATCCGGCCACTGCACTCCAGCCTGGGCGGCAGAGCGAGACTCCGTCTCAAACAAAAAAAAAAAAAAAAAGAAAAGAAAAGAAAAGAAAAAAAAGATGTGTGCGTTGGACTACACCTGAAGTCCTAAATGAGGCCACAGGAGTGAATGTCCAGTAATAAAATGGGCTCCAAAGGCACAGGCATATTCAATCACTAGCCATGGAGCCAGACAAGACCCTGGGGAGAAGACCCACAGGGGTGAGCTACTTTCAGCTCCCAGCCTCCAGTGAGGAAAGAAAAAGGGGAGGCAAGAAGTCCCTCTGGGGCTGAGTGGAGTGGGGAGTGTCTGCCAAGTGAGTAATGGAATAATACATATGACAATCTATTTTGGAAGTAACTCCGTTCAGTACTTAAAAAGTAAGGGCAATTTCCAGAAACTGTCATCTCTATACACATGGACATTTGTAGAAGAAATAAGGCTCAACTTACAAATACCCTGCGGGGCATATTCTGCACTCATCCCAGGCGTGGGGATTAGAGCTCCATGTGCAGAACGAGGGGAGGAGAGGCCCCTCCAGTGCAGAAGTTTATCTGTGAAAGAAACCCAAAATCAAGCACTACAGCTACAAACAACGTGCATCGTACACCACAGGATATCACATTTCAATTCCATTAAAACAGATTAACATCATTACAACAGCCTTGCAGATAGTTAACAGGCCCAAGGCCTGAAACAAAAGAAGAGTGGAGAGTTATTTCCCACAGTTTCTGTTTTGTTTTCAATTTCGGTCTTTTTGACAAAAGGGAAAGGGTTTGTTTTAGGAATGGGGAGAGGTGATCTTTAGTTCATTTGCTTGTTTATTTGTTGTTTGATTATTGTCTTGTGGAAAGAGATGTGTAAACAGCAAGGGGAAAACTGGTAATATTGTGGGTAGCCTGGAAACATGGGGGGGGGGCGTTATCTGCAAGGCTGGTTTACATGCATACATTAACTTTATAGACAAACCCAAGCAAAAAACAAAATGCTGATAGGAAATGAGTAGATTTGTGAACCGTTTTTTACGGGACAGAGTCCCATTCTGCTTTCTCTGTCCCTCTGCCCCCCTCTTCCCATGCTATATTTATGATAGAGCCTTCAGTGACAGGGGAACCTTGGGCATTTCTGGACTGACCTGGGCCATACTCGAGAGTCCTGTCAATGGGAAACCCTATACAGATGTGGCTTCTCACAATACAAAGCAATGGAGGATAAAGATTAGACTTCTGGGTCCAAATAACTTTGGCCATTACATGACAAGGAAAGAACCAGCATTCCAATAATACCAGCACCCAGAAACCCTGACCCACCTTCACCATTTTATTGTACTTTGTTGCACTCTGGTGAAGACAAGTGACTTTTCACACTAATATAATGAATCTGATAGTCAACGAAACATTTCTAGCACTGAGATTTTTTTGAGAAGAGGAAAATTTGGTTTGTGCAGTCTGGGGATTTTATGGTGTATGTGGTAAGTGCCTAGCTTTTCCAAGTCCTCCTCTAGCTAACTAACCATATAGTTGTCCATCTTGAGACAGACTGGAGGATAGATGGTGCAGGAAACGCTCTGTGTGTTCTAGAGGTTTGGAGTTCGTGATGATTGGGGAGGGCAGGAGAGAAGAAAAACAGACTTTGATGGTGAATAAACAGTATGTTTTCCATTAGCTTAATATTAAGAGCACTTAGAAGTGTTGTTGTTGTACTCTAGGATAGCAGGTCTCAAGTGTAAAATACATCCTGTTCTCCTTATATAGAGCACACTGCCAAGCACAGCCAAGGCAGTTGGGATAAGATTTCCTTTCGCGAGGAGCCTGGTGGGTAACAATGGTGTGCTGCTGAGAAGGCTCTTACACAGACAGCATAGGTCTGCTGTTACCAGGCCTGCAGAGGGAGGCCCTGGTGGAAGCACCACCTAGCCTGAGACTGTCTACAGAGACATTTCATCCTCTCTGACCTAAAACAAAATAAACAACCGCAAAGTGAACCAACACAAGCAGGAAGACCGGACTTAACAAACAAGTATGTCTACATTTGACTGTTTATGTCAACTGAATTGCGAGTGTGGTGTAAAATTACTACAGATTTTGTCATGGCATTTTCAATGAGAAATCTGAGAATCCATTTTGCACTTGTTTTGCCTCAGCCGTTCACTAAGTTTGCTGCCAAAACAGACATCCTTTTCTTAGGAAACACACGCAACCCGGGTATCTCTGTGATCCCAGCATAAAAGCAACAGGTACTTGGATCCTTGTATGGGGAGCATCTAATTTCAAATTCTCTGCCACTTACTCTGGGAAGAGACCCTGAAGTGCTTCAGCAGGCCTCCAGCAAGAAATGGGAGAACTGCTGACCTAATCCATGCTTAACCCCTCGCATGAATTTCTGGTTGGCAAACTCGTCTACAAACCCATTAGCCCTAAACAAGCTGACTGCAGGACCAGATCTCTATAGTGTCAAGCCATGTGGCAAAGTGAGGTCTCATCTGAGTATCTGGCAGCATCATTTATTTTTGTTTTTGTTTTCTAAGTTGTAGAAAACCTTAGCTATCATCAAGTCTGTCCCTTCATTTTACAGATGGGGAAACTAAGGCCATGAGAAATTAAGCGACTTGCCCATGGCTACACTAATGGTTAACCACAATGTGAAGATTAGAATTCATCTCCTGACTCCTGATCCAGTGATCATTCCTGGGAATCTGTCTCTTCCCCTCTGCTCTTACTGCCGTGGTCTTCACTATCCAATAAGAAGGTCCTGTTTCTGCTGATCCATTAGGCAGTACTTAACAGTCCTGGGGAGGGTCCAGCCCAGCAGTGTTACATGGGGCTTTCAAAAGGTGCCAACGAACTGACTTGGTCTCACAGCTGGAAAACAAGGCCTGCTCTGCTGCCGGGGCCTCCTGGCCTCACCTTTGCTGTGTTCACCCTCTACCTCTGCTTCCCCTGCAGAATTAGACAGCTGAAACCATTTCTATCAGCCTAAGAAGCTATTTACTTTAGAAAAAAGCACACTGTCTTTGTGAGACTAACCCTTGCATTTATCTTCCTCCAGGAAGAGGGTCAAAGCAAAGCCAATTGAGGACCCCAGCTGATTCTGCTGCTTCTTCCACTGAACACATCCATAATATTCTCTTTGGTAAGCAGAATCGACATTCCCACATGAACTGGAAATGCTAAATTGTTAATAGCCTCCCTAGGGCTTAACTTCTTGCTATGATGCCTTCAATTATTTCATCACAGCTTAGACAAAGTAAAGTATCACAATTAATGCTTCTGAGCGTCAAACTCAAGGAGCAGCTCTGCCTTCCCAGGCCAGGGGGCGGGGTGGGGGAAGAGCTGCCCCTGGTTGAGGGCCTCTTCTTTTCCCACCTTCACTTTCATTCTCCCCAGCCAGAGATGGGCTCTGGTTGCTGGCCAGGAAGTGGGTGATCTAGTTATGTCCTCTTTATTTCTTTGTTGGTGCTCTTAGGCAAGTGATTCTCACAGTGCAGACCCAAGCCCACCCCCGATCAGCATCACCTGGGAGTTTGTTGGAAATGCAAATTCTTGGGCACCACCTCAGACTTACTGAATCAGAAACTGAGGGCAGGGAAGCAGCAGTCTATGATGAATAAATTCTCCAGGTGATTCTGATGCACACTCAAGTTGAATCAGCACTGCTGTCTTAGGGGAAGGGAAGTATGAATGCTGGAAGCTTTGAGATTCCCTGGGCAGAGACCCATGGGCCATGAGGCTGTTATCCCTCCTGTCCAGGACCCCACCCCCTTTAGGACTGGAACAGTCAAAATCAAATTAAGCTTAGGGAATCCCTAAGGGTCCCTCCATTAGGAAATTCAGGTTCCACCCTCCGTCTGTCATTGATAAAGACAGAGAACAGGTCCAGGCTCTCCATCACTTTGAGGGCCTTCTTAGCATGAGACTACACCCAAACCAGCTTGTGCCAGACAGATTGTGTCCTCACTGCTTCCATAAAAGTCGACATGTCAGAGAACACAGCTGTAGCAACAGCACGGACAGAGCAGGAACTGGACTCTTGTTTCCCTTTCTGGTCTCTCAGATGGGACACATTTCCCTTTTCTGTCTCAGTTTTTTCAAATGTCTTACACTTTTCTGGTGGAAGGTGTTTCAACCTGTTCTATTTCATAAAGGTCTCTCTAGACCCAGCATTTCCACTTGGGGCCTCAGAAATGCCTTACACATTATTAGGTTGCAAAGTTTCCTTATGGCTGAATTAAAAAATAACGACTCTTATTTTTCAGGTCTCATTAAAAAATATGCAACAAACTGGGAATGGCTTTGATTTAATGTTATACATTTGGTCACTTTACATTTCTACATATATTGGATACCAACTTTTGACCCAGAGCTCTAAGCCCAGTGGGATGCTCCTGGAATTTAAGGTCATTAAATCAAGTTTTTTGGTTTCCTCAAGAACGTCTCAAAGATTCCTTGACTATTAACATGCTATTTGTTTCTGAAACTAATCACTGGGTGTGTAATTCAGCCACATTACTGTCTACTAATCAATAGGTAACACTGAAGATGTCCAAATGTCCCAAAACAGCTAAGCAAAAAAGCATCATTCCAACACATTTAATGACTGCTTTGGGAGCCCAACTTTAACAGGTACTAAAACCACAGGACTCTCCACAGGAGTATATAGATGTGTGCTATTCACTAAAAAGTATGTGTGTGTGTGTGCAAGTGTGTGTATATGTGTGTGAGTATGTGCATGCATAAGTCTGTATGTGTGTGCATGCACGTGCAAGTATGTTTGAGCGTATGTGTGCATGTGTGAGCGTGTGCATGTGTATATGAGTGCATGTGTGCATATGTGTATGAGCGTGTGCATGCATGCTCATGTGCATGTGTGTATATACATGTGAGCGTGTGCATGCGTGTGAGCGTGTGCATGCGCGTGTGAGCGTGTGCATGTGCGTGCATTCACATGTGCATGAGCGTGTCCATGCATATGTGTATATGTGTGTGCCTGCGTGTCTGTGTACGTGTGTGAATGTGTATATATTTCCTAAACATATGTTTTTAGATAATTTCCCTGTTTGTTTTTTTCAGTAAGACAGGCACAAAAGCAGTAGAGCTGTCCCACATGGCGTGGGCTATCTCATGACGCTGTGACCGTCCTTTCTTTCACCCTGGGTCTTCAAAAAGAGAATGGATGACACTGTGTTGAGGAGGGGTCTCTATATTGGTGACAGGCCAAAATACAGGACTCCCTACAGTCCTTTCCCGGTTCTTAAAACTCAAGTCCCTCAGCCCTTCCATGTAGCCACCTTCTAGACTACACTTAAAATGCATCCTGAACATTTGTAAAGCACCCTGAAGGAACCTATTCCAGTTCTGAATCCGATTACTAGGTTCAAGTCACACAAATAACAACAGTGCAGCTAGTCTGAGCTAGAGGCTTCTTTATCTAACTGCAAAGTAAATGTCCTTTCTATTCAGCCGCATCTAGCTCTTGACCCTATGTTTACCATAGATACCAGTTCTTCTTGCTTAGATTCTCTGACTTATCAGAGTATTAGAGAGCAAACATTAGCTATGCCTGTCTTGAGTTGTGTCAATCTGTAATGAAAATGTGCCAGCTTTATCATCACTCACAGACTTCTTAATTAACCTTCTGATATTGTCAAAATCGCATTCTCTTTTGTTCTAGAAATGAGCATTTACATGAGCATTTTTTTTCCTTCATTGCTTTTTTACTGGCTAAGGTTTTACCAAATCCTGATGTTCTTTAAAAAGTGTATTCTGCAAATAATTACAGACACTACAATACAGAATTTCTTCTAGAAACTCGCTCATGGTCCTTAGATTCCTTGATACTTCACCAGTGACTTTAAATAATATCAATCACTCATTTTAAAGCTCTTTTTTGATCAATGCTATCCTCTCAGAGCCTTGATTATTCAAACAACGGGTTACTAACTTCACCTTTTAAGAGTTCTCATCCTAGGCTTTTTCTCAATAAAGGGAAGAAGTAGAGATGACATTTTGCATGACCCTTTATCTATAAAATGCCAGGCACCAATCTGTCAGGCCTAAACAAAATTTTCTGCAAGCTGTGTCTTTAACATAAGCAAGCATACAATTCCAAAAAAA